>NW_021705789.1:57753-74418 GCF_003719475.1 Trypanosoma rangeli
ATATATATATATATATATATATATATATAGAAGGTGAGGGAGGGCTTTAGACCTCATTTGGTCTGGCAGTTATGTGATCACGGCTAGTGTCCCTGTTGGCGACGCAACATGCACAACAGGGCTCACATAATACTTGTTGTTGCTCGCCTCGTAAATGGGATGAAGTCGGAGTGTTCCAGTCAAGAATATTGTGGTATTACGCTTCACGGTATCGCGAACCTGAGTGTTGATATCACCAGAGCAATACACAGTGACTGTTTCTTCTTCCCCACTTTTCTCACCTTGGACAAACACAGTGATATGGGATACACTTTCCATTGTCTGTGTAACGTCAAGCACGCGGCCAACAATTGTAATATTGCTCACACACTGAGCATGTGGGATTAACTCAGTTTCCACCCATGAAGCACTGACGGCGGTTTTCGTTCCAAACGGTGATGTCGATGAAAGATCAACAGGACTTGGAATGTATGCAGGTAAATCAGGTACGCTGCGTCTTTTTTGTTTTCCATCCTTCTTATTTTCACGTTCAAGAATAGCCCCATGTTTGGCTTTGCTATGCATGACAAGTCCATCAAAGGTGGAGAACGCCTTACCGCATGTGGGGCACTTTTGCTCTACAGGAGCACTCTGCTCCTTTTGGACGTCTGACGCCAAAGTTGGAAAACCCATGGCTATGGGGAATGCGGTGGACGGGGCTGAGGCATCTTGAAGAAAAGGACTAGATACAACATTGGCACTAAATGGTGAACCTGCCTGCATTCCAGGTGCAGCAAAAGGTGATGCTGCTGTGAACGGTGTCGATTCAAAAGGCGTAGCAGTAGTGTCAGACGTGGAAGTGAAAGGCGATGCCACTTGACCAGTAAATGGTGAATCAGCCACTGCCGATGTGAAGGGAGAGGCAACCTCTCCAGGGTCCGAGACGCTCTGCTGTAATGGCATTGATGCAGTGGTCTCTTTCGGTGACTGATGTCTGCCAAACATTGGCAACTGTCCAAATGGTGTTATTGGCGCAGCAACAGGCTCTTCCTTTGGCACAGACTGTTGCTGTTGCTGCTGCGGCTGCGGCTGAGCCGTTTTTGGTGTCTCGCGCTGCACCATTGACACTTTTACAAAGGGATTTTCCACCCTCCCCGCACGGAAAGGATTCAATGTGCGATCAGGTGCTGGCGCAAATGGAGCCTTCAAGTCCACCTCTGTAAACCCGTGGTCGCCAACATAGGCGTCCGACGCCGCACTTGCAACAACGTCACCCATCTTCTCAAAGGGGTTATCACCTTGGGGCGTAACAGGCTCATAGAGGGGCTGTTCTGGTATATCAGGACGTGCAGCGAAGACCTTCATCACCATTGTGCTGTGAACAAAGCTCCCTTCCAATCTGTTAAGTCCAATTTTGTCCCACAAAACAAGGAGCTCTGCCATGTCGGCATCTGGCACCTCGCGATCTGGTTGATGAAGCGGTTTCGGTGTGGGCCTCATGCGACGCGGACGTCGTTCCTCTTCCTCCGAAAAATTCCTTTCAATAGGGGTGGAAGGCGGCGTTGAGGGCGCGGCAGTGGAAGAAGCTTCAACGCCAGGGCCCGGGCCGGCCTCCACCAAACCGTCGCCCCCGTGCGCCTGCTGGACGTGTAACTTTGCCGCCATCTCGAGGCGAAAGGCTTTTTTACAGACGCTACAGTGATACTTCTTGTCCGAGGATGATTGAAATCGTTCCTGGCAATTCAGTGCTGGTAAGAAAAAGCAATTGCCATCGTTTAGACGCTTGACACTGTAACGCGCTTTCACAACGCACGCTAGCCATCGTGCACCCGCTCTCCGGGAGCATTTCGCCATCACGCCACCAAGCAACCACCGATGCATCGCCTCTGAAATCATGGGGGAAGAGGACAAAAAGAAGAAGAAAAAGAATGCGACAGCTCCAAAATAACAATAAGGACAAAACAATAAACAAAAAAAAAGAACAGACAACGAGAAAAACTGGCGCAACACCATTATCACCACCAATGACACATCTCGCGTCACAGTGTCGCAAGAAGAACCAGTGAACCAAACTGCTCAGAGACCAGCAACTCTGTGTCCTCCACATATGTACCATGAATGGGAACGAACCTAGGCTTCTTGTACATTTTTGCCACAACGTGCACAAGCGCACCCTCTCTTAATTCAGCCATACTAAACTCAACAAAGGGGACACCCCTACACTTCAAAGTGAGTGCTTCTTGACTACACACTACGTTCGGCTGCGGCAAACGGCGCGGTGAGGACCCACATTCTGTCAAAAGTAAGCGGCAGGTCCACAAGGGCTCCCCAAAAGTTGATCCCCTACACGGCGAGCGCACAACGCCCACACAACAATGTGTTGCAAAATGAGACCAGCGACTGAGTGGCAGTACCGGGCTTGGCGACATTTAGGCTTCTAACCCGCATAAGTGTAAAAACAAAAAAAAACAATACGAAAACACAATAATTACAAGTGGCCGTGAAGGATGCCATAGTCCTTAACAGATGCATTTGTTTTACCGATATTCTCCCCCGCCACCCACACACAGACGTTTTCGTTCAGTCAAACAAATAACTTGTAGTCCCTCCTCCGCCTTTTATATTCACACCATTTCATTTTATGTGAGGAAAATGGGGCAACTTCACGACAGGTTGTTGTTGTTGTTGTTGTTTTTTTTTTTACTATCATGGAAAATGTCAGAAAGGAATAAAAACAAAAAGAATACCCCTCCATCTAGCTAAAAGGGAGAAAAGAAATAACAATAACATTGCATACAGCAAGAGTCGCAAAAAAAAAAAAAAAACTGGTTTCACGAGTCATGGGTGGCAGTTCCCTTCACAAACGAAGCACCGCCTTGTTGAACTCGATACTGGTGGTAGGCCGCTCGAAGCCTCATGGATAACTCATGAAACGCAGGCAGCGAAACGCTCCCCTTACTATCAGAGAGCACCACCGTTTGCTGAAGCTCAGGGGGGACGACGATACCCATTTCCCAGCAGTCAACCGGATCGGCGGCGAAGGGAAGCACATTATGCTTGTATGCATCCATAAGAAACTTGTCAACGTGAGCGGGTTGGCGTTGTAGTTGTTCTCTCTTTTCTTTCTGCCAGAAATCCAGGAATTGCTCACGATACAGTTGCCTCTCAAGGAGGATTCGCTCCTTGGCCATTTCAGCCGTTTTTAGCTCGGCCACTTGGATAGTGCGTAACTCCGCAGCAAATGGAGGGAAGCGTTGTGTCCATCGTTTCATGATTATGTTCATTGCATTTTGCTCCTCTTTTTCAAGGCTGCGCCGCCGCGTCACCTCGTTATTCAGGAGGGAGTGAACAACTTCTCCAAAATGGACAGGCCTAGGTTCGTGGTCCACCACCTCCAATCGCTGCCGATACGCTCTTGCGAGGGCAAAGACCCTCTCGTAGGACTCCTCAGGCAACTCCTGCCACACACCCGTGCTGTCGCAATCTGAAGAAGAGTGAGGAGCCTCCATTTCGACCATTCAGCCTAAAGCAAACAAAGAGAAATAGGGAGGGAAGACAGAAAAAAGAGCAACCACTTAAGAAGTCTTTAAAAACAACAAACAAGTAGATTATGCTGCCTCTCCTTGAGAGGCCTCCAAGCAATCTAGTCCCTCACATCCTGCCAAATCAACAAATAACATAATTGGGCAAAGCTCAAATTGGGAAACAATTGAGGTTCGTGTATAAACAGACAAACAAACAAGGAAAATGATAACATATATCCTTCAGCTGCCCACGGATCCACAATTGTCTTCTTTTGTTTAGTTTATCTACGTGTGTGTGCTCTTGTGTGGAGGGTTGCCTCCAATATGGGAGGCAACTTCATTCAAAACCCAAGCTAAGTGGTTTGAAGCGCACATATTACACAAAGGCACAGCGACACTACACCACCTGCTTCCCCTCTAGAGATCGCCCTCATCCCCATTCTTTTCCTTATTCTCATTCTTGATTTTTTCTGGGATCGGTGCATCCTTTAAAGCTGAGCTATGCTCACGTACAAATTTGTACATGTCATCGAAACTGCGTTCTCCCTCGTAGATGATTGGCTTTTTCCCATGGGGAACGAAGTATATGGTCGGAAACCCAGAAACCTCAAAAACGGACTGGTTGACGTGGTTGGCGGTAGCATCCATGGCCGCAATGATAACATTCGAGGACTCAAGCTCTTTTGCCAACTTCGCGTACGTTGGAGCCAAGTTCTTGCAGTGACCACACCATGGAGCAAAGAACTCAATCAAGATGTCTTTTCCAGATGATAGGTGCTTATCTAATGTCTTTGCCACGACAGTGGTCAACCCCTCAACCGTTTCAACTTCAGGTATGGGCTGAGATTTGATCTCTTTGGTTATTTTACCCTCAGAAAACCCCACAATAAACTTTTCAATGCTTTCTGCAGTCACCGGTTCAGCAGACGGATGAACAAAGTGATCTTCACCTTGAACAATCGCAAACGCAGGATATTTTGCATCCTCCGGGAGGCCAAGGCTTGATGCCACCCCGTATTGGTCTGCATCTGCCCAAAGGAGCACCACCTGACGGCGCATTCTCCTTCCCAAATCCACAAGTTTGGGCTTCAGCTCCTGCGACTCCTCCCCGCTCGGTTTCAATAAGACCCAGCCCACCGGAAATGATATGGCAGCGTAATTCATGTACGTCTTCGGGTTGATCTCCCCCGCGAACGGCAGGAAGGAAACCGCCAAGAATGAATTTAACTCCTTTACCTCCATCGCCCCTTCATAAATCTCTTTTTCCCCACCCTTTCTGAAAACAACGATAGATTCCAGTTTCTCCTCGGGGAGGATCTTTGAATCTGTGATAACTGCAAACTTCAACTTCATCCTTAGGTTCTTTGCAGAAGTTTCCAACGCCTTTGAAAGGGCAGATTCTGTGTCCGAGGTCACCCCCACACATACAGCATCATGCTCTTCCTTTAGCTTTGCCAGCTCTTCAGCACTCGATGGGTAAACGACTGCGGGCCCAACGTTTGCCTTCACGTAGTTGATAAGATCAGTGCTTTTGCGGGCCCCCTTGTAATGTTCCACCTCTTCACCGTCCCGGAAGAGAATAATTGTGGGAAAACCTTGAATAGAGTATTTCTTGGCCAAGTTCTTCTCTTTCGTGCAATCGACATCCACCATGATCGCCTCGCTGGGAATTTCCTTGGCTGCCTTTTCCCATTCCGGGGCAAGCTTCTGGCAATGTCCACACCACGGAGCGTAAAACTTCACCAGCGCAACTTTACTCCTTGCAATGACGCTGTCAAAATTTTTATCGGTGGCTGCCACAACCTCACTTCCCTCCACCCGAAGCGAGCAAAGGAGAAGAGTGGCGAGTAAAAGAAAACGCATCATCCCTGTGTATGTTCTTTCGCTTAATAAATATTATTCTCTTGCTCGCAAAAACTTTAAAAAAACAACAACATAAAAAGGCAAATAAAGGACCAGGTGAGCCCACTGTGCAATCTCCGCGGCAGATGCGACACTACGCTGAATACAGAATGCATTCAATGAAATATCAAAAGGCACCAAAGTCCCTCCTTCTTGGAGCAGGCTCCCCCCCACCCACCCCCAGAAAAAAAGAAACCACAATAACAACAACAATAACGCGGCCGGCAAAAGCAAGCAAAAAAACACGTTACATTCACGGACAATTTCAGCATCACGCCTCAAGCGTCACAGCCAACGAGTCGCACAAGGATTTCAGCTTCCTGTTTTCACCTTCAAGCTTGTGACTTTCGCGTTGCTGGAGTTCAATCTCATGTTTGAGATCCCTCAGCTTCAGCGCGTGTTTCTCCATCTCCGCATTCACATTTGTCCTCAACTCCTCTATCATTCGTTGTAGCTTTGTTCGCTTTACTTCAAACAATTTTAGCTGTTCACGAAGATGGTTCTTTTCCTCCTCGACATCGGCAGATCTGCGGAGAGTGTCACTAGCAGAGACGGCAGCCTCCCGTTTGGAGTCCCCACCCTGAAGAAAGTCTGAAGAATATTTGGTGTCACGAAGCGCGTCCCACAGTTGCTGATTCGCGCTTTTAACACTCTCAACTTCTTCGCGAAGTGCTTTGCGTTCCGCTTGTATTTTTTCAACTACACCAAGGGTGGCCTTTTCATGATCTTCGCCAAGAGTCGACAGTTTTCGCCGTGAATCTAAAGTAAGTTCATTGGCTCTCTGCTTCTTCAGCTCAATGATATCTGCCACCTCCCGCTTCTTTCTCAAGCAATACCCAATTGCCCTCTCGCGCTCACGAGAAAGCTCGCGTATAGCTTTCAGTACCTCCCGCGCTCTTGCATCCTCCTCCAGCGGAACGCGTTGTAGGCTGCGACTTAACGAAGTGTGTAGATCATCCAGCATGGAAATAAGCCTCACCAAGGTGAGTTGCCGTCGGGCATCCACATCCGAAGCAGAGCCTCCACTCAACGACTCTACCTGCGTCACAAGCTCTTGGACCTGGCCCTCCATTTCCTTCAGTCCGGAATCGGCTTCGGAGAGTTCCCGCACATATTCATCGCGCGGTAGACGATCTCCTGATGTTGTCTGAAGTCTTGCTAGCTCTGTGTGCGCTATCCGATTATCAGCCACTACATTTTCCAGTTGCATCTGAGCCTCCCGCAACTCCTCCTCACTTTCCTCAAGAGCCTTCTCGGCATCGACAACTGACACCGATACCAGGGCCATTTTTTGGTTTCTGTCTTGCAGGAGCTTCTCTTGAGCTAACAGTGTGTCCTCAATTTCCTGTAATTGTTGTTTTAACACCCTCACAGCCTCTTCCTGTTTTTCATCCATTTCGAGATGGACTCTTGCCAACCTACAACTTTGTTATTCGAACAACAAAAAATAAAATCAGGGCGGTGCTGTGAGACGCTGGAACAACATAAAAAAAAAACAAGAATACATCACGGCATCAGTGAGAGCAAATACCTTCAGCGGCAGTGCATTAATCCAAAAAGGAGTATCTCAAGAACACGCAAAAAGACTTTCATGATTTTGGCTGGAGAGCCAACGCATAATGGAACCCCATCAGGCATCTGTGCTCTTCCACCAGCGAATAAAGACCATCTTCCCTGATCCACTTGTTATAGTCGTGTGTTAGATGCATGGAGCTCCTCGTCACGGAGTTGAACCAGCGCACGAGCGACAGGAGTGTGGGCCAAGAGGGTCTCCCAAAATCCATCAGTAGTACGTAGCCGTCTTTTCTGACATACGTTGAGGCGGCTTTCAACATCTGATGCGCATCCTCTTCAGTTCTATTTAAGAGCTCATTTCGGATCACGACAGTGTCGTACTTGCGAAAATCAGGCAGTTCTGTTTCCCTCCGTTCAACTACATCAAAAACAATTGTACTCCCAACCCAGTTGTAATCGTTTTTGACCATAAAATCCAACGTCATGGCCTTCCGCCGTTCCGCCTGCACGGCTTCAGGAAGGGACTCATCAATTTTGTATCGTCCATCATCAACGACCTTTTGATCTACGATAAACTCCACACGAACTGCCTTCGACATCTCATAAAAACTAACATCCTTGGCATCCGCTATTTTTGGCGTCAGATCCAATACCCGACCACGGCAATAAGTCCCGTACATGCGCCTCAAGGAGCGGTACATAAGGCACTGCGGAATCAGGCTAATCCCCCACACTAAGGCAGCCCCACCAAAACACGTTGCCAAAAAGATGTTTCTCCCGCGCACCACCTTCGCATATTTTTCCCGCGGTATGGCGACTGGCTCGTACCCAACTCCTTCTGCACTGTTTGCATTAAAAAATTTTTTTTGCATTGCAAGCGAGGCTTCAATGGTCAACTGCCTCACCTTAGAAAAGAAATACTGAGAGCAGAGAGTAAAATGAAGGCAAGCAAACAAACGAACAGACAAAACGGTAAAACAGGGACGCCAGTAAGAGGTATTGTTACCTCCACAAACGTCACATATGTAGAAACAGGCAGACGTAGTGACAATCAATTCGTCGTGGATGACACACTGTCACTCAATACGAGACTCTCAGTTCACCTTATCCCTCAATTGTGACGAGCAAATGCAAAGCCCCAGTAACACATTGTCAATGGGTCCAGCGGCAATCCGTTAAACCACTCTATTCTAAAATGAGCAAGCCACGATGATGGATCCACAGAGAGGGAACGAGATGCACTCAGCCATCTCGAGGTCCTATCAAATGTAAGAAAGTCAAATAGAATCCTGAGAGGTCGTCGGTGACTATGATCCGTGCGCCCCAACAACTGGTATTCGCTCGCCTTGTCGCCCAGCTGACCATCCACACATCGAATGTCGTTAAAAAAACTACGACACGGCTGCCGCTCTTGAAGCGTCCACGATGCTTCAAGAGCGTAAAGTGAACCCATTAACATACTAACTGCCCTCCATAAAAGCCACTGCGTGTGATTAGTGCACAAAGCACCGCAAAGAGCACCAACAGATGCATAGTACACGCCAGTAGGATTAAATGCACTGTTCAGCGTTCGACAAAGAACAGCCCGCTCTCCAAGATTTGGGTCATACCTTTCCCTTTCAATTCGTCTGAGTAGATCCAGAAAGGCATGCTCCTCCAGTACAGACATCCACCTTACTCCTTTCGGCAAGGTCACCCCCGCCTCTAACAAGACGACAAGGAGAGGCAACCATAAACCGAAACAAAGAAAACATGCAAAGAAAGAGAGAAACATAAATAAAGACAAATTAATGATACGCGAGTTAAGCAGCAAAAACAAAAACCAATAAAAAAGCACGTACACAGAGTAATAACAACAAGAACAGTATATGTAGAGAAAACCAAATTCATTTCATTGCCAATTTTGGGTTGGAACGCACAAACAGCGTCGCGATTACCTCTCCTTGTTTCTAATTAGTGCTATTACTCTTAAAATGGTGATTATGTGATCCTTTTTAATTAGTAACTTCCTCTACCACGTCCGTACCCGCGTCCACGCCCACGTCCACGTCCTCTGAATTCACTGTCGCGCACGCGCCTCTCCGAGTACTGTGCGACTTCAACCACGCTTTCTGCGATTCCCTCCACCAAATACTGAAGCCGAGAAGTGTTGCTTCGGTCAACGTGAAGGTACTTGTCTTCCCTATCCCAAAAAGCTACGAGTGAGCTGTTGCTTTCCGAGATAATATCGTTGATAACACACTTTACTTCATTCTCGGTTAACTCGTACTTCTTCATCATCAGATCGACAGATATCGCGGCAAAATTGCACCGATGATTATAACAAAAAATACGAAGGGCTGCTTCTTTTAAATGCTGTAAATAAATTTTAAGCCCTTCGTCACCATTTGGCATCTTGGACCATGCCGACATATTTTTGATGATTTCACTGGCTTTAGTATAATCCCCAAGTTTTAGCTCCATGTAGGCGGCCGTTACTTGCTCTCTGAATTCCACCGGTTTGCCCAATAACGGTTGATAGGACATTTGATTGATTATCCGGTAGAAATAGCTTTGATGACGGCTGCTTTCATAAGGTTTTTTAGCCTCCTTTGGAGTATCCACCACAAGGGTGGAAAGCATTGTTGCAAGCTCCAACTGAGCATGCTGAATGTAAGCATGAGGAGGCACCAGCAAATCACGGTACATCAACTCCTTTTCCTCGCTGTCCCTCACGTAATCTGGCATCCTTTGGCTAATCAGAACGTCATGGTTTCGATTAGACCACAAAGGGCTGAGGAGGTTGTAGGCTTGGATGACATCACCTGCTGCAAAAGAAGCCAAGCCAAGTTGCGCAATAACCCTGTTGTACAGAATAGCAAGATGGACGGACTTGTCTACGGTTTCTTTCAAACTGGAGCGAAGCACAAGGTCTCTTCCCTCTTGATAATCTCCCTCCAATCCCATCTGGTATGCGAGGTTAAGAAGGGCACGACACTTTGCCTCTTCATCTCCAATAATGAGGAGTTGTTGATAAAGTTCACGGACTGTTTCAATGACTGAGCTAGTGACAATGTTGCGAGTCTGTCGAGCCATTTTATTATAGAGAATGTCGTGAGCCTGTTGCCGTCTCAAGCCAAGGATATCAATAAGAATTTGACAACAAATCGCCTTTCCGCGTTTGCGCTGCTGGTAGTAACCAAGAACAGTGTCTGTCAGGTCCACTAGTTGATTCTCCAACTGAATGATCTCAAAGTACTCATCAGTGGCACCTGTTTTAAACTGCGCAATGCGCTGTAAATGAATTTGCAGCTTTTGCAATAAACCACACAAACCATCCACAATTATAGCCCGCTTGCTTGTGAGATCTCCGGAAAAGTCTTCTTTAACTGCTATTGCTGGATTCTCCGTTACGATTGAATAACATCGGCTCACAGCAGCAAAAGACTTCGTCCAGGTGGTGGTGGCAACGTAGGGCAACCGCGTATCTTCTTCAAGGAGTGCTTCGGCAACAATTCCCAGGGCTGTAATTCGAAGTGCTGTAAAACCCTTTTTCTTGCTCTCTTGAGCAAGCTTCTGACATCTCGCAGCCCGTTTCCCTTTTTGCACCAATGATTGCTTCAATTCCTGTGCGATGTCTTCCTCGGTAAACTCCTTTTCTCCTTCAGTCTGTCCTTCATCTCCAGTGTCTTCTTCACTTTCCTCGTCATGTAACCTTTCGATATCGTGCTTGTACGTTTCGGTCAACTCTTGGAGAGCCTTTATTAGCCTTTTCAGACTATGAAAGTCCTCTGGCCTTTTAAAAGTTTCTTTCTCATTCATTTTTTCGGATAGGTCAGGTGTGTTCCGAAGACATTCCAGAAACGGCCAAGGGATCGCCTTAAATTTTTCCTTATGCGCCAACGCCTTTTGTCGTAGCTGAACGAATGCCTTTTCTGCCTCACTCCAAGACTCATGGTCAATGTTGAAATCAAAAAGGTCACATATATTCTGAATTTCATTCAATGACTTTTCATTGCGGGACAGAACCACCTGCCTCTCATCCGCATCCTCGTCGTCAGTGACCTCAAACCACTTGGGGTCAATATGAACAACCTGCCTTTCCACCTGCTCATCGTGATGGATGACCTCGTCGAGGCTCTCATCACTGTCGCTGACGTCGAAAAAATGGCTCATGTTGTAAATAAAAAAAAAAAAAAACTAACTACACGATTCTCAAAATGACAAAAAATAAATAAATGAAGAGCAAGATCAGCACCACCGAAAATCAACATACAACAATGGAGGTAAAAATAACAACTACATCAAAAACCAGCAACTCTGAAAACTCTTTCTTGTCTATCTCCACTGCTGTGATGACTCTAGCAATACCAATATCATCAGTTACAAGTCAAAACTTCAAGGCATCGCTGATGTGTAAACCCCCGTCCAGTAAGCCACAACGCACTTGCGTACCTTCCCCCTTCGAGAAATAGCCCTTGATGTTTCATTCGTATTGCTTTTTGTGACTTTTGGCGAAACAGTTCCTGGGAAGTAAAGGATATATACTTCTGTATTATACAATATCATCTTATGCATTGCCCTGTCTCAGTCCATCTTGTACCTCCAAAGATACAGATGGGTCTAACAAAAACAACAACCGGTCAAGAAAAGCACAGACAATTCGTAGCTCAGAATCTGTTCTGTCAAGCGCAATCCAACTTTTATATTGCATATGATGCACTTCCCTTATCATTTCTTCAAACTGCATGGTGACGCCTTTCAAAACGAAAAACCAAAGGATTCAAAAGACAAATGTATATTTACTTCCATACACTCAAATCTGTTTCAAATATAGTACCGAGACGGGTTTTCCATAATAGTCAATGCGCCCGTCAAACAACTTCTTGATCATCGTTGATATCCGTTGGCTTTCAAAGGAAACGACGGTGGTGGTTGAATCAATGGACACAAGTTGCTTCACTCCCTTAACATGCTTCAAATTCAACTCCACCCAAAAAGATGAGGCACCCCGCAGGATCAGAGATTGAGAAGGTCTATATGTCACACGGCACCCCGGTATATCCGAAGCTGGAGCTGTCGTAATACTTATCTCTATTGCCTCACCAAAAAGCAGAAATCCATTCAATTTTAAATATGCATCCTGGGCAGATGCAGATTCCATGTATGAAACGAGTGTTTCACCACGAGAAACATCAATAAGAATGTCATACACTACACCATATTCAGCAAAACAACGCAGTAGAGTCAATCTACAAAACTCCACACCGAAATGAAACACCAGGTTTCGAACTCGAAGTGTTTCCATTTAATTATTTATTTATCCTGCTTTTGGAAGTGTCTGTGTGTACCGTGAACCTGGGACCCCTCCAGAAATACAAGCTCAACCAAAAGAGCAGGTATAAAGAAATGAAACTCAAGATCCGCAACAAAGTAGAAAGGATCCTCATAGTGTCTCAAATAGTGCATCAAAAACAACTTTAACACCCGGAAAAGCCATATATAGTCAACAAACGTTAGATCCAGCAATTTCGGAGACACGTTTCGCAAAAAAAAAAACAATAGTAACAACGACATCATCAAAAACACACCAAAATGAAGGTAAAACTAATGCAACGATGTCCACATAAACGATTTAATGTTCAACTTTCTACCTCTTTTTGCCAAAGCTATGACACCTGAAGGAAGGTGTAGTAGAGGACGATTTTTTGTTACAAAGAAAACTGCGTTAAGCTGATGAAGCGCCACAGCAACATCTTCTATTGTCATTCCACTTTCCCAAGAAAGCGAATTCAGGGTAAGCGGTAACCCTTTCTCATTAAGCGAAGCTACGGCTTGAAGCAGTTCCTCTTGCCAGATTCGATTAAATACCCTCTTCCCTGATGCACTCAGTGGTCTCTCGGGAGAGCCTGGAATTCCCTCTGCCCTTCCCATTTCGTAGGATATCTCAATTAAAAGCGTCCCGTACCCTTTATGGCGGTACGGCGGCAGCACCATCACACACGAAAGTGAATTTTTACAATTCATACTCTTTCTCCATTCCTTACTAAAATATCCAACAAAATGATAACCATAATCATCAACCTCAAACAGTGCAATAAAAGCAAAGAAATGTAGATCGTCCAAGGTAGTCTTTTCCTCAAGAAAATGTTTGGCAATTCTGGCAATGCGCCTGCTATAGGGAATAGAGGCCACTTTTCTTCCATCGATTTCAAAAACAACACACCGTCGCCTACGACAACGATAAACCTCGTCTCCTGGAATCCAAAATCGATTTGGACACAGCTCTATATGTTCTCGCAGCTCTTGTGCAGTGGATAACCATGAAAGACACGCCTCACACATAAAGATCTCAGTTTGCACCTCTGTGTCCTGAAATCCACAAGGCACATACTCCGACGCATACTCACTAAAAAGGGTCTTGAAGCTCACGCCTTCCATTCTTGCAAGTTTCATTATCTTTCCTTTTGGAAACAATAAAAAAAAAAGGGGGTGGGGGTAACAACTGCAAAGTTACATAATAAATACTGAAGAAGAAAATAACACGCAGAATCAAAGCACATTTCCCTAATACACACACACACAGGACAAAAAAAAAAAAACGTCAAAGAAAGTTTCCACCATAATCATTGCAGGTTCTCAATATCCACTCTCTTTCAAACGCATAAAACTTCCTAAAACCATGGGAAAAAGAAACTACTACTAAAAACCCAACAACCCCCAATTTGAAATCCTTTCCTATTTTCCTAATGATGTCCTAGCTCTACGGCACCTGGTGCCGGCCTGAGGGTTGCCGGGCCAGCTGCATAGCCCTCACCAATATCGAAGGCAAAATCCCACGGCTTTCTGTCCTCTTTCCGCCATCCGTAGTCAAGGTGACTTGGGCCACCACCAGCAATATCATCCAGTTTGGCCCAAAATCCATCAAGCATAATAGCGCCAATAATCAAAAATGGGCCACTGACACAAAGAGCCATCCAATAATTCTGCCCCGGCTTGTGGTAAACCTCGCTTGTCCAAAACCCAACGCCCCGAAGACCGAAATTTGGACGAGCCTTGGCCTTCGCATTGAAGGCATTTAGGTAACTTCGCCTACTGTTACACAAAGCAGCGCGAAACATCTTTCAAAGCCCCTCTTCCCTTACGTTTATTCAATACCTTTAATAACAAAAGTATTATCAATACTATCAATAAATCATAATGACAACAATGTGACAAAAAAAAAGAAGCAAAAAAAACTAGATTAAGATAACAGCAAAACAACATCCAAAATCAAAACCAAAAAAGCATTCCTAATAATAATAATAATATAACGCACAACAAAAAGGTACTTCTTAAACAACCAAACCCTTTCATGAAAGAATGAAAAAAGCGCGGTGGAAATAACAAATTAAAGTGAAATAAAAAGTCTAATTCAAATAATAGTAATAATATCTATATGTGACGTGCGGGCGCGACCAATGCCACATTTTTCTAATAACTGAGAAAAGGTGCGCCAGGTCAAAAGTAAAAACAAGAAAAAAACAAAATAATAAATAACGACCTCCTTTCTATCCACAACTTTTCTATGTGTTCCCAAGAAACTTTTTCTAATATTTCACACATTTGCATTTCTTTCACCTCTCCCCCTTTTTAAAATTTGTTTCTATTTCATTTTCCCTAATCTAGTCTTGTGCCCGCACCTTTTCCATCCAAATACGGCATCCAAACTCCCGGTAGAGCTCTTTAAGCAGTTGTACAAAGTCAATGCGTGACTTCGCGGAATAATAGAACGTGAGCTTCTTCTTATCAAACTGGTACTCAGCATGACGTATTTCCATATCAAATCCGTGACGGCAAACGCGTCGTTGACAAAAAGAAACGGCAACAGCCTCGTCTTCCTTGAGGTCAGTGGCCCAGTAATCCACCTCTCGCTGTGTTGCATGGCGGAGAATACTTCCCGTTGGCCCAGAGCGTTCCACATATGTTTTGCAACTCTCGGTATTCACACGGATAACAACCCCAATATCAATCCCCCTGTCACCCTGCACCACAACATATTGACCTTTGGCGGCAATAAAAGGAGAGGAAAACTCCTTTTGATGACATTTAAATTGGACAAGTGCGTTGCAAACAGGAGGCATGGTTGGTGTCGGTGGAGCTTCATCTCCTTCTGCAAAAAGCTCTTGTGTAGCAGGAACCCTTATAGTGTTCACTCCCTCTGAAAGAAATGCCGCACATGAAGTTGCTGTGGTTTCCTCAAGGCATTTCCAACCGTAGGGATTATGGCGTTTGATCGCAACTGTTCCTGAAGTAGTGCCGGAACTGGTTTTTATATATTTACCAGGAAACGTGGTCTGAACATTGGTGATATCTGAAAGTGGCAAGAACATTCTAATGCAAATACTTTCCCTTTACAAATGACTGCGCAGCGAAAGAAGCAAAAAAGAATAAGGCAATACCCCATATAAAACGGTAGAAAAAAAATAACAATTAAATAAATAATAAATGAGTTAATATTACCAAAAAATAAAAGAAGTAAACACATAAGTAATACGAGTACTAATTATTATTAGTAAATAAATATATACTACATTCAGGATAACAATGAAAACATCCGTAACCATAGAATAGTTACTTCAAAAAAACTCACATTGCTAAAAGGTTTAAAGACAAAATTGAATAATTTATACAGTAACGTTTATCCAAAACATAAAAAACAAAACAAAAATGGCAACACAAAACATACATCATTGAAAGACAAAAAAAAAACGATTTTAGAGGACACTGAATATACATCAACGCGCCCAAATGTTTTTTTACAAAATAAAGGTATAACCTCAATTTCTCACCCCGAAGAATAGAAAACAAAAAAAAAGCAAGAAAAAATGGAGGTGCTACAAAGCCAAATAAGACAGAGTCCATAATACATAACCAAGGCTCCTCAATTCAACTAAAGCGGCGTCTCTTCATGAAAGCAAACTGTATTTTCCAATAAAAAAAACTTTCTCAGCAAGCTTCAAGAAGCACCACTAAATCTACCCCACATTGCTTTGCATTGGCAGCTTCTGCTGTGAATCGCGGCGGGCTCGGGCGACACCAAGACCCGCTCAGCGCTGCTGACAATGCTTCCCCAAGAAAAAAAAAAAGAACGGCCACCCATCCCCCGACCTTACCTCCTCGTCTAACCCCAGCCGCCTGGTTGTTCTTTGGGCTGCAGCCCGCGCGTGACGTCAGCGCACCGCCCGGGCTTTTGGTACTCAATCGTTGGGCTCGCCCCGGGCCCGCGGACAGCGGGTCGCGCCTCTTCCCGTCACCATCCACTGCTGGCGCCGGCGTCCTCTCTACGAAACCTTTCGGTGGGGCGTGTGTGTTTTATGGATCTCTCGGTTGGCACTGGTGACACAAAAACATCGCAACCGTTTTGGCGTTCTAGCAGGTTTTCTACACCGTGGTTTCGCCGTGGATGTTTATCGTAGCCACCGTTGCGCGTTTGTTGTGGGTTTTAAACGAGCGCACCGTGCGCAACAGATCTTGAAGGGGTATTGAAGGAATACCATCTCCCCCTTTTCAGAGTTGAATAACTTGAGAATACCGCCGGTGCCGCTCCCCATGTACAGACAGAAGACTTTGATGGGGCAAGATGTTTTCTTTTTTGCGCGCCTTTTTTTTCTTTATTACGCTTTATAGTTAGAGCCACTCCCCTTTTGTTGTTGCTTTTTGGTTAATACAAAGGTTACTGCGCTCCAAGGAAAACAAACACACGCACACATATTTTTGCATGCGT
>NW_021705789.1:74443-76243 GCF_003719475.1 Trypanosoma rangeli
GTGTGTTTTATGGATCTCTTGGTTGGCACTGGTGACACAAAAACATCGCAACCGTTTTGGTGCTAGCAGGTTTTCAACACCGTGGTTTCCCGTGGATGTTTATCGTAGCCACCGTTGCGCGTTTGTTGTGGGTTTTAAACGAGCGCACCGTGCGCAACAGATCTTGAAGGGGTATTGAAGGAATACCATCTCCCCCTTTTCAGAGTTGAATAACTTGAGAATACCACCGGTGCCGCTCCCCATGTACAGACAGAAGACTTTGATGGGGCAAGATGTTTTCTTTTTTGCGCGCCTTTTTTTTCTTTATTACGCTTTATAGTTAGAGCCACTCCCCTTTTGTTGTTGCTTTTTGGTTAATACAAAGGTTACTGCGCTCCAAGGAAAACAAACACACGCACACATATTTTTGCATGCGTGCGGACAAATGGTATCGCGTTTTATAACGGTGGCCCATATGCATCCGAGGAATTCTGTAGGGGGAGCTATAATAGAAGAACGAATAGTTGAGCAGCATAAGAAGCGAACCGGTTTGATTGTTAAACGTTCCCTTTTCTATTTGTGTTACCTTTTTTCTTTTTTACTTTATGCGATTGAAGAGTATGCTATGTATAAGGCCTCTTTGATTGCTGCACATAGGTTGAAGCGTTGAGTAATAACGAAAGGGTGCCTACCATGGCGTGCCAGCTTGTTCAGTATTCACTTCACTTTACATTTGTCGTACAACCTGTTGATATTGAAAGAAGAAAAACTTTTGCCCAGAGAAAAAAACAAATGCATCAGCTAGTGACTGCTGAGTTCACAATCTTGTTTTGCTATCACTCATTCCCTTGTTTCATTCTTGTTTCTTCTATTCTTATATCTGGTTGAAACGCACATGAAGTTTGTGGCATGAGATAGTTAAAATGATTCTGTCACGGCAATCGATAATTATTTGGCTTTGCATTTTGCAAAGTAGAGCGGTGTAACGAATTTTGGGCAGGAAAAAAAGCCAGGCATAAAACGGAGAGTTTTCCAGCGCCTTCACGTCATTATTTTTTTTGTCTACGAATATCGAACTATGGAGCGAACATGGATTAATTTTAGTCCATACCCTCATGATGCGCCGTAGGCAACCAAAACGAAAGCAAAAGTCAAAGAATTCTGTCCCACCAGCAATTTTTTTTCATTTCTTGTTTTTCTCTTCCTGAATTTCGTTATGGGGGAAAATTATTGCTTTTTTTTTTTGAAGCAAGGTTCATAGCACACAAACGCACGTTTATTTGTAGATACATATATTGAGAAATAAATGTGACTCAAACGTCAAGAAGGAATAATTCCACGGTGCCACTTGAGGACAGTAATGGCACGGTCAGGGAGCGGGTAGTTCACTCGTTCCGTATTCCCACCCTTGTTAACGTGAATGGGGTGATGGTTGCCATTGCGGATGCCCGCTACGAAACATCCTACGACAATTCCTTCATTGAGACTTCTGTCAAGTACAGCGTGGACGATGGAGCGACGTGGAACACCAAAATTGCGATCAAGAACAGCCGCGCATCGTCCGTTTCCCGTGTGATGGACGCCACAGTGATCGTGAAGGGGAACAAGCTGTACGTCCTGGTGGGAAGCGTCAATAAGACACGAAACTCCTGGACGCAGCACCGTGATGGGAGCGACTGGGAACCGCTTCTCGTCGTTGGTGAGGTCAAGAAGTCCGCTGTAAACGGCAAGACAACCACAACTATCAGTTGGGGGAAGCCTCTGTCTCTGAAGCCATTGTTTCCAGCAGAGTTTGAAGGAATCCTCACGAAGGAGTTCCTT
>NW_021705790.1:0-31839 GCF_003719475.1 Trypanosoma rangeli
CGATATATATATATATATATATATATATATATATACGGGAGGAGCGGAAAGAAATACGGGGGCGAACGAACAGGGGGTTGATGCGATATTCTCCGCTGGGCAACGAAACAGTGACGTCTTTTCCTATCACCGTTAAGGCGTCACAAACAACACGAAGATGTTTTTTTTTCTTTTTGATGTTGCCTGCGGCTTCTGTCACTGTTTCCCACACCAAACACCACGCGAGCACGTGTGCAACTTCATACACGGCGAGTAGGTGGTCTACCAACAAGCTGAAAAAAGCAACACCAATACTCAGAGCAAATAAGGAAAGGTGAGCATTTGCACAAGCTATAACCATGTTGAGAACAAGGACCGTACTGGCTTCTGCCGTGGCTCTTTTGTTGATAAGATTGCTTCTGCATCGCGTTTATTTTCGCCGTGGAGGCAAGCTGGTACCCGGCAGCATTGCGGTTATCACCGGTGGTGGTTCTGGCATTGGTCTGGAATTCGCGCGCCTCTTTGCCAGGGCCGGTTGTCACGTTGTGCTTGTTGGTCGCAATGTCGCAAACTTGCGTGCGGCACAGGCCTCGTGCTTGTCGCTGGGAGCCCCAACCGCCGAGTACGTCGTCGCCGACCTTGCCACAGTGGAGGGCACCACCAAAGTGGGGGATGTTGTGCGGGAGAGGCATGGGGCCCTCAGGTACTTGGTTCTCAACGCTGGGGCGGGTGCCATTGCTGCTTTTTCAAGTGATCCAAGTTTTACCGACAACTGTGATAAGATGATGCAGATTAATTACTTTTCGAATGTCCGTTTGCTTCAGCAGTTGTTACCACTGCTGGAAAACACAAACTCCGCGACAGCTCCGTCTAGGATCATTGTTTTGTCGTCTTTGGCGGGTGTGCTGCCCTCAATATATCGCAGCGCATATACGGCATCTAAGCATGCTATTCAGGGATTCATGAACGCAGTACGCGGGGAGACGGCGGTGTCAATTACGTTGTGTTGCCCCGGCTACGTTGACACCGACTTTCATCAACGGGCCCAACTCGCTGGAAACTTTGCTGCTAGCAACACACGTCGCGGTGTGCCGGCGCAGGTGTGTGCACAGGTCTGTCTGGACGGTGCGCTTCGTGGCGACAGTGAGGTGATAACAACAGTTTCTGGTAAGCTTGGCTACATCCTGCGACCCATCTTCACGAAATTCATTGATGCCCAGGTGAAGCGGGTCAGCCTTCACTCACTTCAAAGGTAGTTGTTCCCTATTGATTGTGGCCGCGGTGGTGTTTGTTTTTGCCTTGAGCGTTATCCCTTTTTTTTTCGCTATTTACTGTGACTTCAAGCTTGTATGACCCTCTGTGTGTGTGCGCGCTCTGGCCTGCGTTCTCCTCCTCTTCGCCATTCCTTACGGGGCATCCCTGTTGGATCCTGCTCTTGGCGCAAGGAATGAACGCACAGAAGTGCAATCAACAAAATAGAACCTGTTCTGCTTATTTCCATTTTTTACCTTTTTTTTTCTGCTTGGTGGTGGTGGTGGGGGGGGGGGGTTCGTTGCATGGAGGAAAGGATCAACAATGGCCAAGTCGAAGAACCACACGAACCACAACCAGTCGCGGAAGAACCACCGCAATGGCATTAAGCGCCCGCTGCCGATGCACCTGCATAATTCGAAGCGCGGTGGATGGCTTCCGGCTCTTGTCAACACCCGCCGTGTGCGCAAGTTGAACCAGAAGGCGGCTTTGAAGGCCCGCCGCGAGCGCCTTGCCGTGCACCAGGCCAAGCTGAAGTAAACCCAGATGGTGCATGGACCAAAGTGATCCTTTCTTTCACTTTTTTTGGTTTTATTTTTACTTCGTTCATCCCCATTAGGAGGAGAAAATTTAAAAAAAAAGGACATCTCTCTATCTTCTTCTGTCGCCGTAGGCGTGTTCCTGTAGGGGTTGGAATCGTGAGTGCGTTTCTTTTTTCTTTTTTTGTTGTTGCCAATGTTTTTACCATCTGCGTTGGACCTTACTTTGCTCCTTTTGCTTTGGTGATTCCTTTGCATTTGATACCTTCAAGGAAGTTAGGACCGATGGCCAAGTCGAAGAACCACACGAACCACAACCAGTCGCGGAAGAACCACCGCAATGGCATTAAGCGCCCGCTGCCGATGCACCTGCACAATTCGAAGCGCGGTGGATGGCTTCCGGCTCTTGTCAACACCCGCCGTGTGCGCAAGTTGAACCAGAAGGCGGCTTTGAAGGCCCGCCGCGAGCGCCTTGCCGTGCACCAGGCCAAGCTGAAGTAAACCCAGATGGGATTAAATGAAGATAAAATGGAGTGTATGCGTGGCGTCGTGTGTGATGCGAAGTTTGTCTTCCTCATCTTTCTTTTGAATGCCCTCGCTTGTTTTTCTGTATACTACGAGAGACAAGATCCTGCTTCCTTTTTTATTTTTATTTTTTGCCGTGCCTTAAGGTTGATTTCCTACTCGGTCCTTTGCTGTGTGTGTGTGTGTTTGCATGTGTGCAGCACGCTTGCACCTCCTTCATCTTACTTACCAAGGATAGTGAGAAGGGGGAACTGGTGGTGGAGTGACTGTTTTCCCTGACGTACGCCTTCTTTGTTATCGTTTTTCTCTTTTTGACTCAAAAGGCAGCAGTCTGAAACCTTAGCAGGTTCCCATAGCGTTATATATATAAGACTAGAGGGAGTGTTTGCGTGTGTGAACGACGGTAACAATTGTCACATTTTGAAGCAGTTGGGCGGGAAAAACCGTTGGCAGTATGCTACGTCGCACAGCCCGTTTTGCTCGCACACCTGTCAGTGCCTTTCTACACGAGCCGTCGCAGCGAAAGACGTTTGATGAAACCTTAGCGCAATGCAGCGCAAATGGGACGGATATGGCGAGCGGCCTGACGTCCGACTTTGCCTCTCTGCAGTCCAAGTTGCTGAAGTATCGAATCGTTCGTCTGCGCGACGAGCTGCAGTACGTGCGGCACCATCCTTTTAATAGTATGCCTTCTTTCTTTGGCCTGTTAAAGCATACTGTGTTACTGACGCTAGTATTTTTGATCTTCCGGAACATCGCCCGTCTCTCACTCTCGCCGTTGGAGGAGCCACCCACAGACTCTGCCGTCACAACAACGCCAGAAACGACGGATATGAATGCGCCGCCACAAAAAAAAAAAGGTAATAATCAGACAAAATAAAAAAGGAACAAGGGAAAACTGACTGGTGCGTGAGGAGGAATGTATGCAATGATGATTATGATGATGGTGGTGATTCTGAAGGCACACATGCGTGTTTTTGATCGTGAGTATGTTTACTTTTTATGTTGCTGAACTTGGAAGTAGCGGACTCTCTCTTGTTGTTGTTGTTGTTGTTGTTATTTGGAGGTGTAAATGATTACAGTCGCACATGTAATCTAAGCGGGTTCTACCACGATTCACACCGAGGCAAGAAAGTGTGGTAATTCTTTATTCGTTTATGAATGAAGGTGATTATTAACTCCTATTAGGGAAATGCATATGTTTTTTTCGTCACACAGGCGTGCAGGACAGGTACACAATACGCGCACACACGCAGATATCGAGAAGGAAACTCACGTAGTGTCAGTCTTTTGCCCTTATTTGAGTTACATATTGATCTAACACACATCATTCCTTCATGATGCCCACGAATGTATGATACTCACGCGTGTACGCATCCCCCCATGCATGTGCAATAACATACAAAAAGAAATTGACATGCTTTTACCTATTTTGCATCTGCGTGTTTCTCGCGTCTTATTATTATTATTATTTTGTTTTCTTATTTTTCTAACAACCACGGTGCAAGTAAAAAGGTCCGTGCTATTTGGGGATCAATCCCGGAAACATCCTCGTCGACATTCAACGAGAAGAAGAGGCGGAAAAAAAAAAGCGGGAATACTTCGACAGTGAAGTGAACCGGGGAGGGGGAGAAATAGCAGAGCGGAGCGACAATAGTGGCCATGGCGTTGCATCGGCTTCTCAAACGGCCAAAGATTACGAATGCCCAGATGCTTTTGATGCGCCGTCGGGAACCGTACAAGCCAACAATGAAGGACCGTCAAGAGATTAGGAATCGTGAGAAGCTTGAGTATTTTGAGAAGAAAAACGCAGAAGGGCTCATGTTTGTTCCCGAGACAGCCTTGCCACCATGGCAGAAGTCTCTCGCACTGAATGCCTGTGCGAAGGCGTCAAGCATGAATTTTAGAGGGTTCCGCGTGCGTGTGGTGGACAAGCAGGACGAACCAGGCTTTCCGACCCCATTTCGTTGATAACGCTCCATATATATATATATATATATATATCTTTATCTATCTGTATCATCGTCTGTGTCGATTTATGTGTGTGCAGGACGTGTACTGGGCATGCATGCCTTCTTTTACCACGGTGGGAGTTGTGTGCGTCGCATTGTGCTCTATTTGATTTTGTTTGTTTGTTTGTTTGTTTCCCCCGGCATGGATGTGCGAGAGGTGAGGGAATCGATACAAAGAAGTAAGCTACGCCAGTGCAAGTTAACTGAAGCACTCATACAAATTAAAAACAGTTGCGAACGTGGAGGCGGACACTTTTGCAATTTCCACTTCTTTCCAGTATCTTGACGATGTCGGGTGTTGCACCAAACATTCATCATGTGGGTGATGTGGACTCCACGATGGAGGTTGCACGTGCGATGTTGGCGGCCGCGAAAGGCGCTCCATTTGCCGTTCTGGCGGAGTCGCAATCGAAGGGGCGCGGAACTGGTGGACGCGTGTGGACCTCACCGAAGGGCAATCTTTACTTTACCCTTTGCATCCCCGAAGCGAGTATCAGGGCGGAGATTGTTCCTGTTCTACCGCTCGTTACTGGGCTTGCCTGCCGTGCAGCCATCATGAGTATTGTCAGCGGGGCCAACTTTTATGTGAAGTGGCCGAATGATATCGTGTACAACGGCAAAAAGCTTGGTGGAAGTATTGTGGAGAGTGAAGGGGGGTACTTGCTGGTTGGTATTGGTATGAACGTGGAGGTGGCGCCTCCGGTGACAGACAACGGTCGAGATTCCACTACTGTGAATTATGCTGCAGCGGCTGTTGGGCAGCCAAATATCACAGCATTGCAGCTTGCTGGGGCCGTTTGGAAGCAGTACTTTGAGATTATTTCAGACACGACGGTATCACGCAAGGCTGTTGTGGAGAATTTCGAGGCGGCAATGGATAAAAACCTTATTCTGCATCGTCGCACTCCGACAGGACGCGATCCGGAACCACTTCGTGCTGTACGGCTGAACGAATGGGGGCATCTCACTGTCTTGAAGCCAGACAGCACGGAGGAAACACTTATGGCGGAGTATCTTTTTTAGCCCTGCATGGGACAATGACAGGGAGAAGGAAGGTAATTTGTTTGTCAACGCGCTTTTTTTTCTTTTACTGCGTCGTCTAGCATGTACGAATCACAGCGTCTTTTGTCTGTGTATCGTATGACTAAAGAAGCAACAACAAGAAATAAAAAGAAAAAAGAAAAAAAAATCTTTCCGCACTTGATTGAGAAGCTTCTGGGGGGAATTCGAGCCCAGATGAAGCTAAATTAATTAGGGAGCGATGCATTGCTGCGCATTATTATTATTATTATTATTATTTTTTGAGCATGAGGGCGGGCTCGGATGGCGCAGATTATGAGTACTATTTCTTTTGCCGTTTTTGTCGTTGCTTTTACCTTCTTGCCCTCGCCTACATTATTACACTCCGCGCGGAAGAGTTTGGCGATTGCAGTGGACCCAAACGACTACCGCTTTGCTGGCTTAAAAGGAGAGCCTCGTTAACGTGCTCGTCTCCCTTTCGTATGCGTTTTTTTTCTCGGTGTGCGCTTTGCGTCTCCTCTGCAAGGGTGGGAATTGTTGGGGGTACGCCGAACCCAACGGGGGCATCCCCCGCTGCTGTGCTCTTCTCTCTACAAGAATAGAGGCGACGGCATCATATTGGCAAATATTCTCCCTTTTTGTTTTTAATAATGCTGTTTGTGGTTGTTGTTTTTTTCCCTCACGTCGCTGCTTTCCGCCGCTTGCTACGATTGACATTATTTTGCAAGCATCGTAGGAGATAGGAAATTGAGATAAAAAATGATGATTGTGTTGTTTTGTCGTTGACGTGGGCAAAAGTATGTGTCTTCTTTTTTTTTTTCTGGCTTGGGCGTGTGTGTGTATGTGGCAGTTGAAGGGGGGAGGGGGGGGATCATCGGTGGTTTTTTGAGTGCGCCATGTTTCTTTGTCTCTTCTTGCTCTTTCATTACTTTTTTCCCTCTCTGTCAAAGCAGCATCGTCTTTGTTCCTTACCTGGAGCAGGTTTGGAGCGAACGGCGGCCCACCATTTTTCCTGCTGACGCCACGCGGGTGACGAAGGCACACGCAGTGGAGGAGGAAGCAAGTGAGAAGAGGCCTAAACGTGGGTCAGGCCCAGAATTTTGTTTACTTCGTTTTCTCAGTGTCTCTCTGTTAGGTGCGCTGCATCTTTTATTTGGCATCTAACGTCGTTTGCTTCCGAGATATCGCAGTACGTGTGGTTCTGATTTACGAAAACCACCGCCTCGCACTCACGGAAGGAGCAACAGAGAGTAACACGTAATAAACGAAGCAGAGATGGGTTCTACGGGCCGGAAAGCCGTGGACGAAATTAACCACTGGATCGCTTACATCGACTGCGCCCTTTCCCACCCGCACCCGCTTCCAAAAGGAAAACACATTTTTCGTAGCGATCTCAGTACTGTCCCGGAGGTGCGTGACATCTACGACTGCTTGTACAAATTGTACACAGAGGAGACTGCGTCGGCGCCCTTCAGGGAGCCAGTACACGCACTGGATTTGGGTGTTTTCAACTACTACGAGGTGGTCAAGGAGCCCATGTCGCTGCGAACCGTGTTGGATCGCATTGCCGAGGGTGGCCACTACTCCCAGGCTTCTCAGGTGTTAGCGGATGTGGAAAAAATTTGGAGCAACTGTGAGAAGTTTAACGGTGTTGACTCCGCACTTGCCGCAGACGCCAAAAAATGTCAGGGGATACTGACAAGGCTGCGGGAGCGACTGGCGGACGAGCAGCCGGCACCAAATGCGGAGGTGGATAAAGTAATTAACGCCTTTGAGAGTGTGGATGAGTCCGTTCTGGGTGCACTAGAGGATTACTTCCGTAGGGAGGATCCTTCACTTATTCTGAGCAACGGGGACGTGGATGTGGAGGCGCTGCGGGTTAAGCACCTGCGGGCCATGAAAGCCATTCTTGAGCGTGCGATGAACGGCGGTGGTCTGTGAGGTGCTGCTTTGCCCAGGACACACTGCACCTGTGGCATTGCGTACGAGTTTGAAAAACAGGGAAGGCAAAAGCAAAAAAAAAATAATAATAAAACCAAAAGGGCAACTTGTGTCAGGTTTCAGTGCTGTTACAACACCTGATGTCTATTTGCCCTCCACCTTCTTCATGTTTTAAAATACCTCTTGTCATGGATGCTGGGGAAGGAGCGCTTGATGCACTGCGTGAATGACTGTGTCTGTATGTGTGTGATGGAACTGGCGGTGACGTCGCACAGAAAGGAAGGACACATCTGAATACGTGTTTGTTTCTGGTGGTGATTGCATATCTGCTGCGCTTTCACCCCAATTGGTCGATATCATACACACACACATACACACACTAAAACGCGATCATATAATTTTCTATCTCTTCTCTCTTTCACTCTTTTTTTGTCCATGTGTGTGCATTTGGTCTGCATTCCGTCAGGCCCATAACCGCAACAGTGAATACACAAGCATAATATATTATATAGTTGCTGCATCGTAGATGGGCGATGAAAGAGGAAGAGGGGAGACACAACAACGAGAGCAGTATGAACGTTGAGGCTGATGCAACTGGGGCCTCGGCAAATGCGGAGATCCTCGTGGCCCTGTCCCGACTTAAGAGCGCTCTGGCACGCGACTTGGAGACAATTAGACAGCGACAGGCCACAGCTTTTGCGGCGGAGCAGCCGTTGTCGTTTCAGGAATTTTTGTACACCAATGAAGAGGTGGTGGTCCCACAGCACATCGTGGCATTGCGCGCCAAACGTAGTGCCATAACTCATACAATGATGCCCCCCGAAGAGGACGACTGCGAGTAGCAGAGAGATTGACGAGCTCTCACTCTTTGTCCTTTACAAAAGTATGCAGTGCGGTTGTGTGTGTTTTTTTGTTTGTATTTCCCCCCTACTGTCCATAGCATGTGAGCTGTTGCAGGGATTCCCGCTGCCGCCAAACGTCCCGTTTTTGTCTATAGGCTATTTTTTTTTTTTCTGCTTTTGCTTGTATTTGCCTTTCCCTCTTTTTTTTTTTTGCACCCTTAGGGCTGTTGTGTGGCGTGCAGAAGTACGGCAATTTACCAAGGTAGAGCAAGCACTCGGATTGTGTGATTGGCATCAAACGTTCGCCAAACCCATTCGTGTTGGCGAGAAGACTCGGTGGCGGCGATAGTCCATAGAGGGAGGGGGCGAGGGGGAGGCAGCTGGCACTGAAATATGCTGCGTCTTTGTAGGGTGTGGCTGCGGGTGCAGTCGCACCAAAAGAAGAAGTCGCAACATCCCAACGCGGGCACACGGTTTGGCCGTGTGTATAACCGTGGCTTCATTCGCTACGGTTTTGGAGGCTTCGGCATGAGTGTTTATACACCAAAGAAGGATCGCACCTTTCGTGTTCAGCCGCTACCACCTCCACCCGGAGACGTCTTTGCAGACGATATGTCGCTGGTGCCTACGACGCGAACGCTGTCCCCTAACTTTCGTGCCTTTGCGCTGCAAGACGGCGGGGTGTTTTTTTCTCACCCATCCCATGATCAGATTATGCGATGGGGTCAGGGTGTGCTGACGGAGGAGACGAAGGCCACGGGGATGACGTCTATGGACAACTATGTCAACTCCCGTATTCAGTCTATCATAGCAGAGAATACAGTGGAAAATGTTGCGCTAAGTCATTGGCGTCGACGGCACATGTGGAATCTTATCAAGTCGCACGGGAAGCTGCAACGGCGATGGGGCGTCTCAGATGAATCGAAGGGTGCACGGTCAAACATTTACGGACGTTCCTAATGATTCCGTGTGTTTTCCTTTTTTTTTTTTCGGTGGGGAATGATTTCTACTGCTGATACCCTCTCTGTAGTATTCCATGCACGCAAAATGATTTTGCGTATGCTTGTTTTGCTGTGAGTATAGGCGCAAGTGTAACTGTGGTTGATGATGATTTTCTTGTTTTTGTTTCTTGTTGTCGATGTTGTTTGTCGTGGAGCGGCACGGCGTGAATACATGTGCATCGCTGAGCCACGCAGTTGCATGGTTACTTCTATTTGTGTGTGCGTGTGTGCGTGTTTTACTTATTTTCTACACTTTCTGATATTCTTTTTTTACCTTTTTGCGTAGATGTTACACAATTGTGAATGTTGCTGTTGCTCCTTTCTTTTTCGTTTTCTATTGCTTGTATTTTTAGGTTGTGTATGCATTTAACTGCGTGTGTGGGGTCTTTCTCTGTTGGCTGTCATCATTAGGATAGGATTGGCAAATGATTCACTCCTTTGCCCTCGTTTTTACTGGTCTGCTCACGTTATCAGCGGCGTTGGGCGGCCACATCCCAGCCGCCATTCTGCTCATATACATGATGCTGTTCCGAAACTCAAAAGGTGCGACCCCCCCGGTGGTGCTTCTGCTGGCGTTTTTATTTGCGTTGTTGCAGGTGCTGTCCACGCTCATCGTAAATCTAGTCGCTGTCTTCTCCCCCGCGGCGCGGAAGGTGCTTTTTGGCGACCACCGTGTCTTAGTCGAGTCGTTCGGCGTCTATGAAGCAGGGCCGGGCGCCAAGGCGTGGATTGTTGCAGGTGCCTGCATCCCCTCCAAACTTATTCTTGTGTTTATTACTTTATTTCGAAGAAAACTGTCACGCCGTTCTTCCATGAGACGCGTGCGCTCACTGCCAACAACCATGTCTTGGGCCTTCATGAGCGTTGCCACACCACTGATCGCCCCCACTGTGTTGGCTGGAGCGCTCTTGTTGATTGGCATGATTTCTTTTTTCTGTTTGGCGCTCGGAGCGAGCACACTGATATTTGGGGCGTTGTCTTCTCGGCATGGCCGCTTCCCACTCCTCGTTCTACACGTCTGCTCCGTATGTGGGACATTTGCGAGTTGCATCATTTTGGTGGCTTCATGCGTTTCCCAAAATACTGCCGTGGCCCATGCTCTGGTTGACGTGGATCCCATGTACGGCTTGACGAACTTGTATAACCAGACCGCAGACATCGCTATTCGTCGATTTGTGCAGCTTTGCTTCATGACGCTTACACTCTTTCTCGCCCAAATGGCTATGGAATGTCATGGGAGGGAAGTGCAACAACAGAATGTAAACAACCCGCTTTTGCGTGAAGAGGTACCAAGAAACAGTGGTAGGGTGGGTGGAGGCGTTCGCAGTACGTCTGTGGCAGTAGTTTTTAATCGTGTGGGCAATGCTGCTGGTGGTGATGGTGGTAGTGTTTCTTCCTATCGGACATGTTGTTTGCCTCTTGCTGTGGAGTCATCGCACGCGCGTTCTCAAACAGAACGTTCATCTCTTTGCAGCAGCGCTGCTATTGGAGCGAGCCCCATCGAACGGGTTGTAGTTGCCTTTGGTTGTGCTGGCACATGGATGCTGCGGATACTGCTTTCCAGCGCTCGCCTGATGCCGTTGGCGCTCATGGCTGCCAACATGATTGCTTTTCCAACCGTCGTCTCGTTGAGTTTGTTGCCGACGATGATGCTAGGGCAGCTGCTGCACTCTCAGCTCTTTGCGTCTCTTTTGCGGCTGACGCTGCTCCTCACTTTTTTCCTCGTCAATGTCCAGTACGTTGTGTTTGCCACAGATACGGTCCAGCCAAAAATTGTACGACGCCTCTTCTTGAGCGACGAGGGGCAGTGGCTGGGTTTGGTGCAGCTGATCGCCAGCGAGAATATATTTCTTGCGATGCTTGCGGCCTACGTGGTTACTCGTCACCACTCCCGTTTTGCTCAGCGAGAGGAAAGTGACTTGAACGATAACGTTGTGTCGTCAGCATCGTGGTCACGATCATTATTCCCGGCATTAGCTTTGCATACGCCTCATGAATTTATGACGTTGCGGAGTGTGAGTGAGAATAGTAATAACTGCAGTAACGTTCATGCTCCTTTGGATTCGCTGGGGGTACAGCGAGCTGCGGAACTCAAGTTGGGGGCTCAGCGTGTGACAGAGTTGCTTGCGTATTTTCCTTCCGACCTGCCTGAAAGCTTTGAGGCGTTTGAGCAGCTCTTTGTTTCTCTGGTTGGGCGCAAACCTATTGCTGAGGAGGTTAGATGCCTGTACAAGGATCAAATTGGCGATGTCCTTTTACTTGAGAAGCTGCATGATTCAGAGCGTCCTCTGCTATCTTATTATGCTCGTTGGGCGGAGGTTTTGTTTATGCGTCATGCCGTTCTCATTGCCCTGCTACTTCTTTTTTGTGTGGGTTCCTTTACATATCACATGGATATTTTACATGCCGCTGTGTTACTGCTATTTATTCTCTACTTTTTCCTTCCGGAGTCCACGGGCAATGCATGGATGTTGGTGGTGGTATATTTGATGTGCTTGACGGCGTTTGAGCTTATATTTACGTTTGCGAGTGGGTTCTTTAAACTTCCCACATACATTGCCGGTGGTTCGTTGCAGTACGCCACAATTGGGTTGGTTCCACTGCGTTCTCGCTACGAGGCTGTTCCATATATTTTGGCTATTTTTGTTATGACGTTTTTGTTCTTGCGGCTCCGTGTGTGCCGCTCATGGGGGACTGTAGTTTCACTGCACGAGTGGGACCGTTTTTGCTGCTCCAATATCGCCCGTCAGTGGTCCAGGCGGGCCACGATGACGGTGGCCACGGCAGTGTTTGTAGCATTAGGCGTATTTCTGGATTACTCTCTTATTGTGGAGGGGTTTCTTGCACTCTTTCTCCTCCTCACCATATCCGCAGCCGCACTTGCTCTATCGAACCCGCTGTTTGGGACGTTGTGGTGTATTGCGTGTGTCTACAGCGGCATAGTGATGACGGTGACCTCCGTGTGTCAGTTTACACAGCTTGCGGAAGTTCTACGAGAGAATCTTTTTGAGCGCCTCTGCCCTAGTGATGACGGCAACAGCAACGCCACCATTATTAGTCGTTGTGAGCAGGAGATTGGATTGTACCCGGCGCGCGAGGACATGCCGCTTACCTTTTTTCTTGCACCGTGGTTTCTTGCCTTTGCCACGGCGATGTCCCATCTCGGCCTGAAACGCGAGATAGAGGCATCACTGCAACGAATTGACCACCATGAGAGCGTGAGTGGGGGAATGAGCATGATGCAGCAGCAAGAACAACAGTCACCCGAAGGCCAGTGTGATAGGGAACAGAGATTTGTGCTTTTGGACTGCACCTCTTTGCCTTCGTTAGACAGTGGCGATCAGCGCTTTATCCGGCACGCCCTGAGTCTTCTTGTAATGATGGACACACTTGGCGAGTGGATCGCCGCGTTTGGCGCAGATTATGGTGGAGTAATGGTGTGGGTGTCGCTTTTTCTACTCGCCACGTATCGCCTTACAGTGCTAAACTCTGTCTACATGGTGTTTTTACTCCTTGACTTTACTCATATCTCAGTGTTGATTTATTGCGTGCTGCACATCCTTGTCCTATACACGTACAAGTTTTCATTTGTCACTGAGATTACGTACAGCTTCCGTGGTGTACCGCTTGCTACATTTATTGGTTTGGAAAAGGGTGGTGGGAATTCACCTTTTGCGCTTGTGCTGGGCCCCGTGTTAGTTTTTTTTGTTATGCTGCTGCGCATTCACACATGTGGAGCTAACAAGGACATCAGACGTCGTCAGCGCACGGAAGGTCCGGAAAGCAGCAGCTGGAAGAGTGTCTTCTGTACACAACTTTTTTTCTACGCCGGCTACGAGGGGCTGATAGTGACGCTGCTTATACTTCTTGCCTCTTCCAGCAATTCTTGCAGTGGTGCAGTGGTGGGATTGGTACTGCTGCCGCTATTACTAGCAACAGGGCGGCAGCGATTGTATCGTGGGTATCCCTGCTTTTTTATTCTGCTGCTGCTTTCCCTCATACTTGTCTGGCAATACGCACTACTTTTAAATGTTGCACATAACGTGTTTCCTACGATTGTGCGTTTTTCTCAAATGGCCGACGGGAGTGACACCTGGCAGCACTGGGTTTTTGTGTCACACTACCACACCCTTGTGGGGTGTTTTATCGGCATCATGCTACTTCACACAAATCGTCAGCAGTCTGCAGACACTGCTGTGTCCTTCTCTGTGCTTCGATCTCAGTTTAATGGGCACACCACTCTGGTGGGTTTTGTTCGTGCAGCATCTGTGAAGTCACTTCAACGTTTACCACGTGACAACTTTGACCGTGTCATCCCGCATTTTGTGGAGGCCTCACCGCCAAGTTGTCTTGGACGTGTGACGACACATATCGTTTTTGCCGTGTCGTACTTGTGTCCTGTAGCCGTCTTTTCCTTTGCCGCGGCGGTGGTGTCGTCGCCCTCTGTCATCAATCTCCTGCTGCTTGTTGCTGGATTGTTGCAGCTGGGACATATGGAAACGCTGCATTGGCGCTTCTCCTCCATTTGGCCGTCCATATCGGCAGCCTACTGGCTTCTCATTTGCCTCCCCGTCGTCTGCAATGCACCGTACGTGCGGCAGTTTTTGGTGGAGCACTGCAGTTTTAGTGAAGTTGTGGGTGTTGTGCAGGCAGGTGAACCCTTCCTGCTGGGCCCACTGCATGTCTTGCTTCTTCTTATGGTGACGGTGCAAGCACGTGTTTACAATGACTTCCGTTATACGAAGGTTTTGCGGCACATGTACGACCGCACCTCTTCGCGGCATTCTCGACACGAGGAGCTGTGGACTTGGCTGCGGGAAAAATATGAAGCGGAACAACGGTTGGTGGACGCCAAAAGCCGAGCCCTTCATGTGAAGCTGAAAGAGATACGGAGCATCCTGCACAGGGTCAATGATGCGTGGGAGCCGGAGAACATTCCTTTTGAGATGTCTGCGGACCAGCTGGTAAACAGCAAACACAAATTGCAGTATGATGAGGCAATCATGAAGTTGCGTCAGCGTACTGCGAATGACGATGAGGAAGCTGATGATACCGCGCCGCAGCGGTTGCCATTGGAAGAAGGAGAATGCTCATCGAAGAATAAGGCGTTAGCTGAGGAAAACGTCAGTGGCTTGCATAAAGTGTCTGACAGTAGCGGCAAATGTAAGAAAAGCCTAAATACACGTCTTCAATGCGCAATTTACATGGGTGCCACAGAGGTTGCTGATTGGCTTGCCTTGCACACGTATGACCCACGCCGTCACACGGCTGCACATTATCGAGGAATTTACAGCCGCCTGTTTTGGGTTGCTATTCGAGCGTTGGAGCGCCACACTGTGCTGTTGGTACTTCTTACGACAATGATTAACTTTATGCTTTCAAGATGCTTATGGGAATTGATACCGTTTTGCTTTATTCTTGTCGTGGCGATCACCTACCATCCCTTTCCGCCCCACTTTATTTTCGTATGCCTCTTTTATTATGTGGCAATTGGGATTCTGCTGAAGGAACTGATTGATGTTGTGCTTACCCATCTTTTCTATTCACAGCCTCTTATCGAATTTCTGGCGTGGACGATTCTGCACGTGTCGAAGGGTGCCTATTGGAAGCAGCGGATTGGGCACTCGTATGTTATAATGGACTTCATTGTTTTTGCTACACTGGTGCTGCATCAGAAAACCTGCCTGGCAAATGGCGTCTACAGTCAAAAAGATATTTTGCAGTCGAGGGAAAGTGAAAAGCCTCCAGAGAATACACAATGCGTTAGTGGGGGACAATACTCCTCCTCCCGTGTGTGCTTCTTCTGCTTCTTCACCATTCTCTACGCCGGATGTCGCATTTACGACAGATCAAGTGGCGGAGGAGGATCAGCAGGAGCAGGTGTCACGTTCACCGAAGGCTTCCGCCGTGGTCAGCCGCACAGAAGGTGTGATGGGAATGCACCAGAAAGTCCCTCTGTTTGTGTCTGGTTTTGTGCGAAATGCAATTACCACCCCTGGTGTCGGTAAAGACTGGTATGTCTACTATTTAACCGTTGATGCCATCGCCTTGGTGGTGTTTGTGCTTGGTTACAACAAGTTATCCGGTGGGGTGGAGGAAACTCTGCAGGAGAGCGTCAGACGCAACCTCCTCCCGGGTCCCATGGTGGTTGTGGCCCTTCTCTCAATCTTGTATATGATTGCCGATCGCATGTTGTACGTCACGCGTTGTATGAAGGGAAAGCTTCTTTTGAACATCTTAAGTGGTGTTGGTTACTGTCTCTGTTACTTGTTATGGGGACACCTTGTGACGGTACGGTCCCGTTTCGTGGGGAACGTGTTCTTCACGCTGAAGATTATTGCCTTGACAATCGCGGTCCTTCAGCTGCGTGTGGGGTACCCACGGCATCGTCGACATGACCCGTTTACATACACAGCCGGCCGATCTTGGGTTGCGGCGTCGTTGTATGCGTTGTATCGTGGAGTTCCGTTCCTCTGGGAAGTGCGTGTGGTGACGGACTGGACTGTGGAGAAGACAGCGCTAAACCTTGATGATTTTCTCACGATTGAGGACCTCTACCACATTGTCTTTGAACGACGGTGCAAAATACATGAAGCGCGTGAACAGCAGCCTATGCTGGGCATGTCCATTTGCCGTTCCGCAAAGCTCAGTGTTGGCCTTTTGCGTCTCGCCATGATCCTATTGGCGCTGATGGCTCCGCTGGTGTATTACTCCACCTTTAATCCTTCCATAGAGTCCAATAAGGTGATGCAGCTGCGAGTGGGCCTATCGTTTATGTCCTTGCAGCCGTTTTATGTTTCAACGACATTTACCACTGAGACGATTCCTAACGACTGGGCTTTGTGGTTGGCCCGCACACGTCCCTCGCTGGACCAGGAGGGGATCATGAACACGAAAAAGACGTTGCAACTAGTACCGGTAAGTTCCTGCAGCAATGATCTTTGGTCAATCAGCCCGCATGCATTTCGGCAGCTCAATGAGCAGCTTACAGCGGCGATGAATAACAAAACCGACATTCAACTGTATCAGTCACTCGAACTCTCACGCAGTGGGACGTCGAATCCCGTCTTGTACGCGCGAAGTTGGACATTTTCCTGGAAGACTGCTCGTGAGATTCACCATATGTTGAACAGTCCTGTTGCAAATGACACAAAGTACGTACTGCTGCAAAACTTCTACAGTCCCTTTTTTTTTGCTCATCCCGATGGTTTTTCTGCCTTTGACGATGGGACCGGAAAAAATGTCATAGACTGTAGTATTGTGCTCCGGCAGGATGTGGAGCCGATGCTAAACAGCACTGTCCGTTACTGGTGTGTGAAGTGTCAATCACTCTTTACGGGCGGAAATGTCCCGAGTGACAACCTCACACGCTTTCCAGAGTGGCACTGTCTCTCCACCGGTGAGGGCTGCAACAACTTTGATTTTGAGCGACAGAACGGGGATGGCGGCTACAACCCGGTGTCGATGTACTTTGTGATTCTTTCTGATCCCTCGGTGGGTGGTGTGTCTTTCCTGCAGGGTATCGGTATCGTCGCTCTCTACACGACGTTTGTGCTCGCCTTGGGCCGAATCTTCCGGGGAATGTTTTCAGATAAGGCAAAGCACGCGGTGCTGACTGCCATGGCGGACCCCACCCCGGTCGCCCAGCTGATTGAGTACATTGAGCTGGCACGGGAGTGCAGCGACCTGCGGCTGGAGCAGTCGGTGTACTTCGAGCTGGTCGACCTGCTGCGGTCGCCTGAGCGGCTTCTGCGCCTGACGGGGTTTAACCGACGGCTGTACGACGTGGAGACGGAGGTCCTGCAGTCCCCAAACCCCTCTGCGAGCACGCCCGTGGGTGACAACTCCTCGCGCGACGATGACCCGCTACGGGATCCAGTGGCGGATGCCTCCACCGCCAGCGAAGGTGCCCACGAGAGGCGGGAGTAACTTGCCCTTCACTGCCATCACCCCTACGCAGTCCTACGAAGGGCGGGACGCGTCCTATGGCGTGGTGTAAAAAAAAAAAAAAAACAGAAGGTGAAAGTGAGAGCTGTGTTGTTGTTTTTAATTGATGTTGTTTATGTGTGTGTTGCCCCCGTTTTGCTGTTATGTTTGTATATGCGCATCTTTGTATCACGCGTGCCCGCGTGGATTGTCGCTGCACGTGGGTGTGTGTGGTAGGTGAATGCTATTACCGACATCAATAACCACGACCTCTTCCACCGCCATTATTAGTCATTGTCCATGGACGTAGAAGTATATGCATCCAGATGTCAGTTGAACACACATACAGAGAGAGATAGATAGAGAGAGAGAGAGATAGAGTTGCATTGCATCTGAATTTGGATGGAAGTGATTTGTGTGCATTTTCTCTCTTTTTACTCTTTATGGTTTGTTTCTTTGGCTCTTGCTTGGTATGTACGACAGTGGCAAAAGGAAGAGGGCCGTATTGTGTGTGTGTGTGTCTGTGTGTGTCGCAGTGAGGTGTACATACTTTATCGGGGGGGAGGGGGGGTGACAAAATAAGGGGCAGCAATAAGGAAGAGAGCGAGGACGGGGAGGTATCATGCCTGAGCCCTCATGTACGGTGTATGATAACACGCTTGGCGGATCTCGGCTACGGCGCCACATTGCCCCGCAGATACGCACTGCCGGTCTTGTCGTTCCACGTGACTGCGGCACTGTTGCGCAGCTTTTGTCTGATTATTACTTGTCCGGCAGTGTCACGCCAGACCTCATCAAGTCCCACAGACGTGGTGGTGAGGTTGGCCGAACCTCCCGACATTACGGTCGTGCGCGCGACCCCCCAGTCGATGAGTCCATACGTCACGGTCTCAAAAACGATGTCAGCGAAACTGCGTTTTTGTGTTTACAGCCTGATACGAATCGTCTGTCGGCACTGATGAATGAGCAGCTGGAGCACATGTATCTTTCTTCCGTTCGCCGCCCACTCGGTCACGCACCGGTACCACCGTACGAGGTGGTCGTCCCTCGTGATGGGTTTGGCATTCCTTCAGACCCGAGTGAGAGCGTCGAGAGAGTCATGTACAGCGGTAAGGACGTGGACGTTCTTCACCCCGTCGGCGAGCGCAAGGATCGAGGCTACAACTGGGAGAGCGTTGGCATCGACCCAACTCAACACCGTTTCGGGAAGACCTTTGCGAAGGATGCCATGACGTCGGCGGATGTGATGCGTGAGAATTGTCTCGTGTCGAATGTGTTTCCAAAATTTGTGAAGGACCACCGGATGGTGGGGAAGGTGGAGCTTGGTAAACCACGTTCATACGGCTTTGATAACTCCACGTTTAAAGCGACGGCGGAAAAGCGTGCTGTGCGGCGTTCGCGCCGAGGGGATGGCGACAACGCTCGCGCATTGCTTAGCAGCTGGGCGCGACACCCTGCCACACTGCAGGCACTCGAGAAGCAGGGCGACCGCGCGGCGACCTCAGAGGCGGGTTTAATAGAAGGTGCTACCACAACTACTGGCGACAACGGTGGTGAGGGCAGTGTGAGGCGTTCAAGGTTTGCATGTACGTTTGACAGCAAACAAAGCGGCAGGTCGGTGGCCCTCACGGAGTTGGAAGACGAGGCGCGCGTGCCGCACCTTTTGTATCCTTGCCATTATGTGCAACTTGGCGTAAAGTCTGAGTACTTTGCGGGTGGTCGTCCGTTAGAAGAAATACGGAGACTGTGCAGGAAGGTTGACTTCGGGCTCAACGACAGTCAAATCGATGAGGTGTTTGCAAGCATCGCCCAGGATGGCCTTTGCGGCATCGAGCAGTTCAAGAACAAGGCTGCAGCGATGGGATACTTGGCGTAGCGTCTTCTCCTCGACAACACCTCCTGCGTCTCCATACGCAGCATCAATTATCTTATGTACCATTGCGAGGGAGAAGGAATTGAATGCGGAAAAGAAAACTTTTTTTGTTTTTTTTTGTTTCCTCTTTACACAACAACAACAAAAAGGAAAATAGTAAAGGAGAGAGAGAAAAAATCGGGTTGACGAGGTTACCGGGGGATAAATCAATCCGTCACCTAAGAAAACAGCCGGAAGCATTGATCAATTTTGGAAGTCGGGAAATTCATGAAAGTGACAGTGAAGCGAAGACTAAACCATGTAGCAAACACCACCATTGCACCTGGCCATGTATCCATCTGCCTGCATCTTTCACTTTATATAATATATGTAAGTATGTGTGTGTATGTGCTGTTGTTGTTGTTGTTGTTGTTTTTTGCCTTTTTTTTCCTGTAATGGCGGTGATTGTCTTTGTCGTGTATAATTTCGTAATGTCCTTTTTTTTTTTGTATTTTGTATTATTATTTTTTGCCTTTTCCGTTATTTTCTCTGTTGGTTGCAGGTGGGGCGCCAAACACGCATACATTATGGCGAAGGAATCAAAAAGTTTTGAGGACCTCGCCTAGTTACTCTCTTGACTTGGGAATAGGCGTAGGTGCCACTCAGGAACCATCCGGCTTCAACAAAAGCAACATCAACAACAAAAATTAATTGGGAGTGCGTGATACTAAAGAGTAATCACAAGCACACGCATACAAACACCCAATAATAAGGGTGAGAGGAAGGGATATGCTTCGGCAAACATTGTGGAACGGGATAAAACCGTACCTGCACGCATTCTCCCCTGGCGCGCGTGCCTCTGAGAAGGGGATGCTTTATCGAAACAAATAATATGAACGCCCATACGCGGGTGGCGTCTATTCAGCAGGCGCAGCGCACTCACAGTGAGGGGAAAATATTTCTTATGCTCTTGGTGCTGGATCAAATATATTCCTCTCTGCGACTCTAGTGGGCGTCGCGGTCATCGTTATTTTTGTCTACTTTTGTTAGCAACCATTTAGCCTCAATACACACAAGCAGTGCTGGATTTTAGGAGTACTTAATGAGCATGAGTTTTACCAACGCAATAGGGAGATGAATTTAGTTCTTGAGTCCCGCAGGGATGCGATTGAGGGGACAAGAGAAGCCATTGGCATTAGACCGGCCGTATTTGATGCACCGCAGGATGACCTGTACGTCAGCCGCACCGGTGATTTTTCACCACAAAAGTGAAAAAGGTCACTTATCGTGTATATTGCCCTTTTTCCTCTGCCACCGAGATGAAGGATTATGATTGGGACGACGACGACGACGACGACGTCAACAATAGAATGGGAGAGGATGAGGAGAAATTAGAAGGGTCTGTATAAAAACCAAAAAATAGGTTCTGAGAAGAAAATAAGTAAAAGAAAAAGAAGTGTTGCTGCAGAGCCAGTAGTGGTGTATGTCTCTGCCTGGGAAGGGTGGGGGTAATGGGAAAGGGGGTAGGGTAGCATTGGGTGATAACGCTACATCAGGGTGAGATAGGATGAAAGAACAAGGAATGAAGAAAAAAAGGTATGCATCCAGGTGTGTGCATATATACATCCTATTATTGGCATTGTTAATAATGTGAGTTTGTTCCCGTGGGTGCAAGTCGGAGTGTGGGGTTAGTTAGTATTAGGTGAAGAGTTGTTTTCTGTTTTGACGCCTTCTCCAATGTCTCATATTTGTTAAATTTTGAAATACTTGCGGCGAATTGTGATTGTTGTTGTTATTCCAATTCTGACTGCATTCCGAAACATGGACTACACACTTACCATCCTTTTTTTTTTATTATTATTATTGTGTGTGTGTGTGTGGCAGTAGTAGTGGTGGTGGCGGTGAATATATTTGCCGGTCTCTCGCGCCACCAATGCCGCATCATCAGCATCCTATTGCAGTGTTGGATGTGGGGTCATGCAACACTAGGCTCGGCTTTGGTGGGGAGGAGGCACCACGCGTGGTGCAATCAACTATTGTGGGAACTCCGCAGCATTGCGGCGTGATCGGGTCTCTGTTGCAGCACCACAGTGACACCTTTGCTGGTGAGGCGGCGTGGGAACGGCGAGGACTCTTGAATCTCAGTTACCCTGTACAAGGCCGACGTATAGTCAGTTACACGGGTCTTGAGCACATCCTACATGATGCATTGTATACCTGGCTTCCTGTAGTCCCGAATGAAACACCACTTCTATGGGTGGAACCAGTCTCCACCTCACGTGAGGACCGCGAACACATCTGCGAACTTTTCTTTGAAGCATTTGACGTTCCACTCCTCGCCATGACGAATGCTGCAGCCGCGTCAGTGTACTCCACTGGGCGCACTTCGGGTCTCGTTTTGGATAGCGGAGAGGACTGTACCACGGTAAATGCCATCTGGGAGGGTTACAACTTGCAGCACGCCTTCCATTCCTCTTCCATAGCTGGGCGTACTTTGACGGATCGTTTGTTTGGATATTTGCGCGGTAAAGGATACGCCCTCTCCACGGCGGATGATCGCTGTCTTGTGGAAAAAATTAAGCGTTCCTGCTGCTACGTCGCTGCCAACGCGGAGGTGGAGATGATGAATTTTGGAAATAAGACACAACATGATAGCTATGAGTTGCCTGATGAACAGCACATTTACCTTCAGGAAAGTCAGTTTATGGTTCCCGAGCTCCTGTTTCACCCGTTGAAGGATTGTGATAGTGGCGGTGGGGAGGTTGGCTGGGCAGAGGCGGTGACGCACGTTGTGCGGAAAGCCCCACCGTTTACACAGTCTCATTTACTGGAGAACGTTGTGCTTGGGGGCGGGAATACATTGTTTCCCGGCATCGAGCAGCGGCTGCGACAAGACATGTTGGCGCTGAATACTAATGGAGAACAGGGCATCAACTGCATTGCCTTCCCGGATCGAGACCTGGCTGCCTGGGTTGGCGCATCAGTCGTGGCGTCGATGCCTACATTTTCACAATTGTGTCTTTCTAGGAAGGAATACTACGAAAAGGGTGCCGCTGCCATGCATGTGAGGGCGTAGCATCCAAAAGGTGGGTGTGAGAGGAAAAGTCTTCAAGAAGGGAAGCGTGCCGAATGTAAAATAGCGGGAGGAACAGAGCGTGGGGGACGAGGACGAGCGGTCATCGCCAACCAATGCAACCACAATGAAAGAAGTCTACAAGCAAAAAAGAAAAAAAACACACACACAAGAAGAAGAAAGAACAGGGTGCGGTTGTTTGCTGCAGTGATGTCTTCATCTGCTCTCATTCACGCGTTTCCTTCCTTTTTATTTTTTCACATTCGTTGCTGTTGTTGTTGTTTTTTCTCTTTCTTTCTCTGTGCAGTGCTTGGCCGCGACGTGCATACCGAGAACGGGAGAAGGGAGGGCGAGTGAAACAAAAAGCAAAAGGAAAAAGGTGCATCGTATTTTCCGGCCTGGGGCGTTTCTACGCATTCATTGAGGAACGAAATCAGGGAGGGAAGACGAGGCGCATAATCAAAAACAAATTGGTCAGACGTCTTTTAGTTGGTGTGAGTGACGGCTTGCAGGCGGTGTGCGGCTGCCATGTTACCCGAGAAGAAGGTGTCATTCTTTTACAGGAACACTTCCACGAAAGAGCGGGGGCAAGGTATCGTTATTCCAAACATTCCCAAAGTTGTAGATGAAAGGGCCCGCATTCGACTGTTGTGTGACTATGAAAAGTACGAGTCGGAGTTGTTCAAGCACCACCTTGGAACCCCCGAGACAACGCGGACGCTCGGCCTGAAGTTTGTCCCCGTAGACTTCGACAGACGGCTGCCGTCACGTGACGAACCAACCCTTGCCGAGCGCGAGTATGAGGCCTCTAGGCGATTTCGGAAGAAGAACAGGCAATCCTCGTATTCAGCCGCCATCTCTGGACAGTCACCGCGGTATGAAGCAGCAGACGCACAGCCCGCAGCATTCACATTAAACGAAGCTGCAAATACAAGTTTAATGCAACCCTCAACGGTGGCATCGACATCAGTTCCGCTGCCCGAGCATGTCCTGCCACTGACTATGAGTCGTAATCGGTCGGTGCGCCCCACAAGGGCTCCTTCCATACCAGTGCATCCACCTTTGCCACCTGAAGCAACAGTGCTGGAAACATCAGAAAAGAAGACAGCACCCGTAGCAGCACAGAAGAAATTGTCTCCAACGCGACCACTACAGCAAACGTCGCAAGAAAAAGAATCGAAGCCTCAACCTGAAATGAAAATGGAGACGATAAGGCCAACAGTGCCGGAAAAACAGTTGCGCCCTGCTTCATCAAGGAAAAGTGGTGCTGTTAGCGGTAGTTCAGGAGGACTGCCTCAGTCAAAATCTGAGAAAGTGTTAAGTGCCGAACACTGTGCACAATTACTTCGTGTCCTTCTTTGCACCCCGCCGGAGTATAGCGAATCATTTAAATTGGATCTGCGTAACATCGATCTGAGGTGGATGCATGGGTCACGGTATCCCAGCTCTTTTGTGACGTTGCATACATGGCATCCCCCTGAAAACGGTGCCAGCGTCCCATCCCTCAATTCTCCACGCTCTGTTATTGTAATGCTGCAAAACGGCATTGCCGTAGATGACTTGGTGCCGCACACCACCATTCACGATGGTGCACTTCTTCCAACAGATCCAGAGCTGCGTCAGTTGGTGAAACGCATGCGCATTGAGCGCAAACAACGATGTCGTGAAAATTTGCTTCAAACCCTGAGTGAGAAATATATGGAGTTATGCCGTAGCGTTAACCTGGCAGATGTACTGAAGGCATTTCGTAATGACGGGAAGCGAAATATTGTGGTGGAGATTCCGGCCTCCCTCAAAATTGATCACGAGCGGAGGCAACGCGCGCTGTTGATGGAACGAAATCGACTAGAGAAGCAAATAAACTATGCAAAGGACCTGCATACGCGGCAACTGATAGCGGATGAGCGACAGCTGCGGGCGGAAGAGGAGGCGCAAGCAAGAATTGAAGCGAAGAAGGCAGAGGAACGACTTGCACATGAGCGGGCAGCGGAGCGTCTTGCGCTTCAGCGGCAAAAAATTGCTGAGCGGGAGGCCTTTTACCGAAAGGTACTTCAGGAGCGCCAAGCACGGGCGGCGGAAAGACAGGCACGATATGTGGAGGCGCAACAGCAGAAGATGGAGCACCGTCGCAAGGAGCAGCAGCGGCTTGCAGAGGAGCGCCACCTCCGCTTTGAGCGTGTGGCAGAGAGGCAGGAGAAGCAGAAGTTGATGATTCAGCAAAAACATGAGGCGAAGGAGGAGAAACTGCATCGTCTGCACGAGGAACAGGAACGGCGACGGGAGGAGTTGCATGCAAAGATCTTGGAGAGTGCGGCAAAGTCCATGGGGCTGCGGGAGTTGGTACGGAAGCGGGCTGCGATGCATGAAGAGAAGGTGCGACAATTAGCAGAGGAACAACAACAGAAGGTGGAGGAGCGTCTCGTGCGCTTTCGGCAGAGCTCCAAGGAGGCGCGTGCACGACGCGCGCTGGAGGAGGAAAAGAAGCGCACGCGCACGAAGGAGGTCCTCACTGCGGCTGCTGAAAAAATCAATAGCCTCAAGGAGGAGACTATCAAGAAGCAGGAGAAGCACAATAAGTTGTTTGATGAATTGCAGCACCAGCGAGAAGCGGAGTTGGTGACGCGGCAAGAGAGAGAACGCGAGGATATGGAGGCGAAATCCTTTGCCGTGGTACGCAACAAGCGCGTGACGGAGTTTGCGAAGCTCGAGACGGTGCTGCAGCTTCTTTCCAAACGTGAGGCGGCGTTATCACTTGAAATGGAGCGTGCGGTGCTGCGGCAGGAGATGTGCAAGGCCCGTGAGGCCATGGTGGCGGAGCGACAGGCCTTGAAGGCGAAGGTTCAGCAGACGGAAATCACGCTGTGAAGATCTTCAATAAAAGGAAGAAATTATGTGTCACGACCGTGATGTAAAGTGAAATGAGCTCAACTGCGCCTAAACGAGAGTACAGGGGATAGAGGGAATATACAACATATATATATATACGCGAAGGGAATGACCGAAGCGGAGGTGGTGGCTTCGTCTATATACATATACAATATATGCCTCTGTGAGTATTTATTTGCATAAATACACGCATTTATGTAAAATAGGGTCGAAAAACAACAAGGAAAAGGATTACCCTCCATCCTTCTCAGAAACACACACAAAGAAACCAAGGCACACATACACCAGAAATAAAATAAAAACAAACAGTTTTTTGTTTGCTTACTTCTTTCTCCGTGATTGTGGTCACCTCAATTGGTGCTGGTGCTGGTTCTCCTCGTTGCTTGTATTTCCACAGGTATCTTCTTCTGTTGTGCTTGCTGATGCCTTTGCTGCCTGTTGTGCTCTGCCATCTTCATGAGGAGAGGGAATGTATTTTGTAGGTGAGAGAGAGAGAGAAAGAAAAAAAAAGGAAAGAAAAAACAAGCATTGTGATGTGTGCCTGCCTTCTTAGTCCCCTCAATTACTTATTTTTTATTTGAGGTTCATGTCTTTGAAAGCGACAAGAAACAGCAAAAGCAAGGAAGAGTTCCGCGTTGTTTGTTAACCCCGAAAGGACACATTTTGACACACGAAACTATTTTATACGCCGTTTGAACGGTTCAACTTTCACAGTATACACAGGTGATGGAGCTCGCTACCGCTTTAACGGCGGCAATGACACCGATTGTGCGGGCAATTTTTCTTATGATGTCTGCCATACATGATGGTGACGTTGGGGACAAGAAGACGTGGAAGTGTTGCCACACCAATGGAGCGACAGCAGAGTCGCCCAGCGTGACTGAGGCATGGCTGGCGTTGCAAAGGGAAGGTCAAGGAACGCCACCAGTGGTGGAAATGCACTATCGTCTGGGCGATACGGGTGATAACATTGTAAGGGTAAAGTGGGTTCCTACGGACAACACCCATTTGGTGTTAATTCTGCAGCACCAAAACGACACTGCCGTCTCGAGAGAGCCTGTAACTATTTCACTCTGCACAGAGTGTGAACCGCTTAAGTCTAGTTTGCTCGAAACGACACAGTGGACGGCGGAGGCAGCAAACGCGGCCGTTGCACGGCTTCGGCCAGCACTATTCGACCATATCACCCGACAGCAATATCGCCCTTACGACAGCAACAGCAACAACAACAGTGGCGACGGAAACGGGGCAATGTCTTTGAGAGCAGAGCCACCACGGCAGGCAGTAGAGAGTCGTCAGGAGTATATTCCTGCCGCACCTTACGTTACTGAACCACAGGGCGTCACCCAGCCAATGTTCGCAGGTACGGCCCCGAGACCACCTGGTTTTCGTTACGGTGAAGGCGACCTGGTGCCTGGAGGCAGTTTGTCCCCGGAAGGTGGTTCTGGTGGTGGAATGATGCTTGGCCCCAGAGCTTTTCATGGTGGCGGTGTCATGCCTGTCCGCTATGACCCGATGTTTCCTGGTGATCTGCCAGACGGGAGTGGTATGCGGGGCCGGGGTAGAGGGCGTGTGTTTCCCGGAGAACCTGACCCAGACAATTTGGCTCCGCCGGGAGGTCCAGCCTTTCAAATGGGCTTTGGCCCAGGAGGCGCTAGAGGCTTTGGCGGCGCTGGAGGTGGATTTATCCCGCCATTTTAATAGTGCCAAAGAAAACAAATATTTATATTATTCCTTTGAGCTAGTGGATGAGTCTGAGTGCGAGTGCGTAGTGTTTTGCTTACTTACTTAGTGTTCTTGTTCATTTACAGCTGCCGTAGCGGCAGCACGTTTTGCATGCATATTTGTGTGTGTGCGGATCTCCATGTGCGCGTGTAGGCAACTCAGCTGCGTTGAACGTGGATTTTAGCCGCTTTGCTATATGCAAAAATAAAATGTCGTTACGCTTCTTTTCCTCTTTTTGTTGTCTCTTACTTCCTCTTTGGTTTCTTTCAGTGTGGCTAGCGATGGTATCGTACAAGGAGGATTTTACGCGTGATGGGCGCAGGCGCGCCCCACGACCTCTTTTTGGTGTAAATATCATCCGGCCCTTCCCGTGGATTCGTGTCTTGGTTGGCATTGGTGCCATGGCGTTCGTGTTTCGGCAGCAGTACATGTCATATTACTACCTCTCGCCCGAAGAACGGTTTATGCGCAAGATTGTCGTAGCTCCCTACGGCGTTCTTGGAAATCAGATGACACTTCAGGGTGGAATGATCCGCGCCGGTAGTGAACCAGACGAGAGCGTTGTTGTGGTAGACTCTGCCGACATGCGTCATATCTTTGCTACAGCTGATGGTGCAACAGGGGCCTCGGGGGCCATTTACAACTGGCTGAGGCTGCGTGGACCTTTCCCGGACGAAGTCGTACGGGCGATATCGCGTGTTTGTGACGCCAAATGGTTTCGGTATGGTGAAAAAAATGTGATTCATGTCATTGCACCGGACTTCCGAGAGGGCACGTGGTCGGAGCGAGAGGCCGTACTGGAGCTTTCCCGTGCATACCGCAATGTATTGCATGAGTTTGTGATGAGTGAAGCCGACGCGTTGCGTGTCGCCCCAATTTCTCACGGGGCACAGTCAGGACCAATCTACAATCAGTTACCACCCATCACTCAATCAGCACTGAACATGGCCTTTGAGCAGCTGCATGTCTTTGACCGGGAGTATCTGCTGAGGCAAGACAAGAATATCGAGCTCTGCATCTTTATGAACAGAGAATGGGACATGTACCAGAATGTCTTCAAGGCTCACAAGCAGTTGTTGACATTTTAGGCTCCTAGAAGGGAAGGGATGGGGAAAAAGAAGGAGAGACGAAGGAGGAGGAAGTACATGCACCCATTTGTTGTGGTGTAGCTGGACTGTGTTGTGAGTGACACATGTGGTTTTTGGCGAATACATTTGTAGGTTGTTGATGTCTCTATGGTTCTTTCACACGCTTCCTCCTCCTCTGCCTATGAGCGTGGGTGTGCAGAGCAGCACTACCGGGATGGTGTGCAAGCCTCCACAGATGCAATCAGTAGGTTGTATTTATTGTGTACTGCCCTACGGGTGATAGATGCGCCTTTTTTTTTTTCTGGACGTCTTTATACCACGGACGTGATTGGCTAATGGGAATAGTGGTGTTAATAGTAGTGGAAAGATTAACACGAATTGCTGCCGCCGCAGTAGTCGAGACGGTGAATACCGTTCATCTATTGCACTTGCGGGATCATTTTTTTTTCTTTTATTCGTTTGTCTAACCTTGTTTTGGCTGCTGATTGTGTTGACTGAAGTCGGAAAATGCTGCGGAGGAGGGTGTTGCCTGACGGTCATCGATATACCGCACTGCCGCTGATTTATGGAACGTCGCAGCATGGTATTAAGACATTAGACGTACGTGAATACCGCCCACTGGCGACTCCGATTGAGTTTCGCTTCTACCAACGCTACGCCAATCACCCGAACCGGCAATCCGGGATACAATTTCTTACACACTACAATACCCACCAACGCTTCCGCGTGAACAAAGACTATATTGATTACATGCACTGGGGAAAGGAGCAGGGCCAGGCCCGCCTGCCACACCGTCATCAACGTGTTGCCTTTGACTTCAATGATCAACTGCACCCGACGCGTACGGCCGAGGGCAACGGTGACACCCAAGCATGGTGCGCGGAGCAGGACCCCTCGCTTGGCCCTCATCCAGACTTGGACGCATCGTTTGATCCAAATCGTCACGTTTTCTCCCATCCAGAGCACTGGAACAAGATGTTTTCCAAACGGCGTCCCGGTGAGGGCAGCATTGATTTGAGTGTGCTGCCGTCGCGAAGTCTACTTGGGCCGCTCATGACGCAATCGGATACCCATGGGGCCGCCTACTTTCGGCTGGATAACCGCGGTCACAGCAATGGCAAGGTGCCCGGTCTGAATTCACCATTTCTTGGCGAATTTGATCGTCAAATGATGCAGGCAATGTCAAGACCGCTCAACGCCGACCGCACCATCACCGGCAATGACGGCCGCTTCTCTAAGACGATCATGATTAATGAACCAATGACACATCAACATCTGAGCGGGAAGACAGCCAGTGAGTTAAGCACAGAAATTGATGTTGCGACAAATGCTGTTTACTCGAAGCTTACCGTTTTGGAGGCGGCGCAATCAGGACTTACAAACTACTTTTGTGGTGGTCTCAACTATGAGATGCTTGGCTTTGACTTGCATATGGCGGAGTTGCTGCGAGAACGGGCACGTGCAATTCTTGGCAGGGATGCAGGCGTTTCTTCCTCTTCTGTGGCGTTCACGGCATCCACGGATTCTACCAAGACGGAGGAGCGTGTGGTGGGGCAGCTGCTTCGAGATGCGTCAGGGTATGTGGATCGTGCGGATGATGCTCTTCGTCAACATGCCGCGCTTATATGGCGGGTGTATACTGCCCCGCGTCCACTGATGGCACTGACGAATGGTAAGTGTCGGGGCACAGGCTGTGGGGTATCTGTGTACTCCAAGTATTGTGCCCTTAAGGATGCTTCAGAGTTTATTTTTGATGGTCCCAATGTGGGAATTACTCCATATGGTGGTCTCACTCGGTTGCTTGCGCGTCCGGAGACGTCGTTAAAATACCCAGGCCTGGCAGAGTTTATTGTCTTGACAGGTACCTCCCTTTTTGCAGGCGATGCTCTTCGCCTGGGCTGGACCGATCTCTTTACGAACATTTCAGACATGAGCTACCATATTAAGGATTGGTTCGACGCTACCGAGCACATGCATAACGATGCCGTCGCCTGGCAGTTAGGGCACCTCCTTGAGACGTGTTTCAAGATGCGAGAAGCTCACTCATCGGCGATGGAGCGTGTTGCCATCACACCTGTGCGAGCACGCTGGATTGAGGATGCCTTTGCCGATCAGCCTTCTGTTAGACACATTGTTGACACCCTTGGTGAAATTGAGTGTCTACCGTTTACTGCGCAACACAACACATGGGACCACTCGCAGTGTACTCCGTATACCCTTGATAGTGTCGAGGCTGGGTTGTTGAAGTTAGAGAGCCATCGCCTACGGTACACACACTCTCCGTGGGACATCACACCACCGGAGGATGAGGTGGCGCTTCAGCACGCATCTGAGGTGTTCAATGCCTATGTACTGGAGCGGTATGGCACAGAGAATGTTGTCGTTCACAGGGACACGGAAAAACTGGCCGCCTGGCGTCGCCAAAGACAGCAAGAATACCACGCTCACCGTAGTTTACGTGGTGCACCTCATTCTCGTCACGTCTACGCTCGTTTGGAGGGTTGTGAAGGGAAACTAGTTTCCTTTGATTTTGTGTTTTTCCTCCAACAACATGAGAACCTGGAGAATAAAAACAAAAAGGAGGAGTCGCGATATACTGCATCCCTCGATGCGCTGAAGCGCAAGGTGCTGGCCTCCTTTGGGATGCCGGACGGCCGCGACATTGAGCTGGGTTGGTATCTCCCCACCTTGGACACCTGCCCTATTTACAGTGATGAAGAGCTCATGCAATTGCTTCATGCAGATCCCGGCATTGAAGATCCAAAGTCAGAGTTAAAGTATCCACCCATCTACTTTATTGTCAAACGTAACACTCTGTATTTCTCTGAGTGGGCGTATGCGGTAAAGCACCAACTGTTGCTGCAGTCGCCCTTTGCACTTCGGGCAGCTTATGAGATGCTGACAGAGGTGCGTGGTGATGGCTTGGCCGATAGTGTCATGCCGCTGGCTGAGTCACTCGCAACCGAGTTTAAATACGTTTCACGACTTCTTCGGCGACCTGACTTCTACCGCGTAGGTGTGCATACAGACAAGTCAGCAGAGACGTGGGAGGAGATTCGGGAGGAGCGTCGGCGCAACATACATAAGACACATCAACCGACTCGACCATTGCCTGACTTTGAGGAAGTGTTTGAGCGGAACGTCGAAATTGAGGGTCATCGGTTTCTGTTGCGGCCTCGTTGGAACCCACGCACACTGCAAGATGTCTTAGAGTCTGATGTGTTGCAACTTCGCACCCCGTTGGTGTACAGTGGTGAAGGCATTGCCCCGCTTTACGTTCAGACTCAGTGCGCCAAGGCAAACCGTATCACTGGTATGGTGGAGGATGCAGGTGGCTTGGAGGTGGTGCAGGGACTTGGCGAGGTGGACGCAAAGGGGACCCCTGTGGCACCGCCATTGCAGCCCAACGCCCACGTGCCCCAAAATGTTAGCTTCTACGAAATGGCGCGGCACCCATGGGAGGATACTGCCTCTTCTTGGCGGCGTGACGGCTTTACGGAGGGCTCACTGGAAAACTATGAGGCACAATATCGTGCCGCGGAACGTGCCGTGTATGACGAAGAGGGTCGCGGTATTCATAATTACTGGCCCTCTCGTGAGGCCTCGGAGGGTGTGACGAGCGAGGAAAAAGACACCGCTCTTTTGCAGGAGCGCCTCTTTAAACCGCTTGAAGAGGCCATATCCGCAGTTGAACCATGGGCTCGTAATCTGCGTCGTAGCGCAAGCGATGGTACGCTTGGCTACAAGACAGAGATTGCAACACCCGAGGAGAAGATATACGACGACGAGTACTACCGCTGGTTTATTCAGCCTGGTCACCACCCGAACCCAAGTGGCCTCACCAGTGTCAAGAGGGGGTCTTCAACACAGCATAGCACCGATGCAGCGGAGCTTGAGCGCATCTGGCGCAGTGTGGCTTCCGGTGACGATGATGGTAATGCATCAGAGGTGGAAGGAATGGCGACCGAGGATGTGGAAGAGGTGGGTAGTGCACACATGAGCGAGGAGGAGCCTGTTGCGCATACGGATGAAGACGAGAGTGCATAACCATACAAAAGGGGTTAGGGTGAACCCCGAAGCGGGATTCAGTTGTTGGGAAAGGCAAGACCTGCAATGTTGCATATCAATGTGGTGATGCAGGGCCCCTGCTGTGGGTATATATATATATATATATATAAG
>NW_021705790.1:31864-60573 GCF_003719475.1 Trypanosoma rangeli
TAGTGTGGCTTCCGGTGACGATGATGGTAATGCATCAGAGGTGGAAGGAATGGCGACCGAGGATGTGGAAGAGGTGGGTAGTGCACACATGAGCGAGGAGGAACCTGTTGCGCATACGGATGAAGACGAGAGTGCATAACCATACAAACGGGGTTAGGGTGAACCCCGAAGCGGGATTCAGTTGTTGGGAAAGGCAAGACCTGCAATGTTGCGTATCAATGTGGTGATTGGGGAGAGCAGTTGTAGTGAACGAAAATCAGAAGCTGAGATCAAAGAAAAAAACACACAGGTAGCGATCCTACTACTATGATGATGATTATTTTTTCTGTTCTGTTCTGTGCCATGCCTTTCGTTCGCCAGAGAGAAATATATGGGCATATTCATTGCGAATATGACGCACACATTATATATGCTTGTATCTCTGTCATGTGTTGGTTACCGCCACCTCTTATTATTATTATTTGTGGTGGTGGGTTTCTCGCAACACCTGTTTTCAGTTAATATATTTGTACGGTATGCTCTCCTTTTTTTTTATTTGGCAGGTGGAGCAAAGAGAGAGGCGAAGAGACGAGCTCAGTCGCGCACGCCCATACACAATACCTGGAAGGGAATAGCAAGTATGGTGGCAGTTCGTGCAAAGGTCGGCTCCCGCGGTTTCATCCGCCAGAAGCAGCTGGCGAAGGGGAAGAAGGTGTTCAGGATTGACTGCACCATTCCCGCCAACGACGGCATCTTCAGCGAGGAGATTCTCAGCAACTTCGAGCAGTACTTCCAAGACAACGTGAAGCTGAATGGTCGCAAGGGGAAGTTGACGGAGAAGGTGCGTGTTGGTCTGCGCAACAACGTCCTTACGATTTCGACGACTATGGCCTACCGCAAGAAGTACTTCAAGTACCTCACGAAGAAGTTCCTCAAGAAGAAGGACCTCCGTGACTGGATCCGCATCCTCGCCCGGGGCAAGGACACCTACCAGCTGAAGTACTTCAACATCCAGGACCAGGAGGAGGCTTAAGATACGACACGGTGGTGTGGGTGGGGAGAGCGGCGCTTTACCCATTTGCATACTTGTATGGATGTCTTCCTTTTCCATCTCTGCTCCGCCTTTTTTTTTGTTTTGTTTTTGTTTTTCTTCACTGGAGAAGCGAAAGAAAAAAAGATGGGGAGATAATAGAAGCCAACAATTATCGCTTGATTTATGCGGTTTTTTTTTGTTGTCTTTTTCTTCTTTCTTTGTTCTTCTATGTGTATTGTTTTACCTCGACGGCCCAAGACTTTGGAATCACCGGACCTGCAAATACTCGTCATTTTGTGTTGGGTGCCCATTGTGTATATGAGAGTCTCTTTTTTTTTTTCTTGCGAGGCCTCTTTTTGCGGCTAAGTGGAGGGGGAGGGGGAGGAAACCGCAAGAAGAAGCGTTTTGGAGGAAAGGAGGAGGGAAATAGTTAGGAGGAGAAGGGAAAGCACTGATTGTTAGGCATTTGCGGCGGCGTCTCTCCGGGGCCCACTTACGCAAACGGACAGGGAAACAACGAGGGTTCATACGGACATTATTTCTCACGCGAAGGTGTGGGGCATCGCAGTGGTGTTTTGTTTGGCTCAACATGCTTCGTCGTACCCCTCTTGTGTGTCACTACAGAGCCTCGCTGGAGCTGGATCGCATCCGGAGCATGCTCCGCGGCCGGGCCCGCTTAGAACGGAAAGTTGGGCTAAAGCGTTTGTTTTTTCTTATGCGCACACAAACCCGGTACCGTGTAGAACAGCAGTCGCACTGGAATCGTGCAATCGTGAGAAAGAATGTCGACAGCGCGGCCCATGAGCATGGCACCGGATGGCCGCAGCTGCGGAATGAGTTGGGGCGGCAAAACATATTGCTGCTTCCCCGCTCACAACAGATGCTTGCTCAGTATGAGCCACTGGCGTTCCGCGCGGTTGTGGAGCTTTGCGCCTCACGTATTCCACCACCACCGCCTCCCGTGTTTGCAAAGGTGCCGGAGGAAGCATACATGCCACGACCTAGCAATCCACAGGATGCTCATCCGGCCGCTCGAGTGGAGCTGCGACGTGGCGTGGAGCGTGTGTTACAATGTGGTCCCTCCAAGTTGCGGGAGGCCGTGCATGGCGATGTTGATCGACTGATGGAGGCATGGAAGGAGTTTGATGTTGCTGCGGGAGGAAGGGAAAAGTGACCCTTGCGATTGGAAAAGAACAGGATGAAAAAAAAAAAACGTATACACATATATGTCAATCTACATGAGGCTTTCTCCAGCGCCAATTGTTGCGATTGCGCTTTATCTGTCTAATAAATGACAAAATTTGTATTGTGCCCTTTTTATTCTTTCTGTTTTTTTTTTTTTTAGTATTATTTCTTCTTGTTGATTTTATTCCAAGCCGGAGGAGAAAGAGTGAGGGTGTTTTGTGTGATTCTTTGTGTAGGTGACTGAGGAAGGCTGTAAGGAGAGGCGTAGAAACCCCCTTCCCTCGCTCCCCCAAGAAGAAGAAAAGACGAAGGTGAGATGTCCTCTTCTTGGTGGGCCTCAACCTCATGTGCTGAGAAGCGGGGTGGGGGCACATGTCTGAAGAGCCTCTGTGTTTACTGTCCTACTCTCTCTGGGGGGGAGGAGGAGCGGGCGATGGACAACATTCTTTTTTTTTATCCTTTACACCTTCACGAAAATGCACAGATGAACCATGTTGGCTTTTGTATTGGCGCAACATGTCTGGTAGAGCGATTTGGAGCAACGGGACTTCTTGACAGGATTCAAACCAGTCACGGAACTACTGTGCTTTGCTGTCCTTTTCCTAATTTATGGATTGCTGTTGAGACAATGCCGGCCTATGACAGCTCTGCTCTGCTGCCCGTGGTTCGGCGCGGCTTTGAGGTTTTTGTGCTGCGGTATGGTTGGTCAACTGTTGCCGCACTAGTCTCCCCCGTTGGTGGGTCAGTTGATGTTGCTGAGCCACGTAGGGTGCTGAAACGTTTTTTTGAGAAGTTTGCTGTCTTTCTGGAAACCAGTGTTTTACTAACTGACGTGTGTGACGCCGTCCGGATGGCGAGAAACGCGAGGCCTTCATCCGCCGCGTCAGTTGCAGCATCAGGGGCGGCCGTGGGACAAGAACGATCTCACATGCAACGGTGGAAGCATTGGTGGGCCGTGTTATCGGTGACGGAGAGTCTGCTGGCTTTCCCCGTTTTTATGCGTCCAGCATCCATTGCAGCACAGTCTATGTGTCATAGTTTAGTGTATCGTTATCTGTCATTTCTCTTGCCTAAAGGAGTTTCTGGCCCATGCGCAGGCTGTAGTAGAAACAATAACGGTAATAGCTATAACAGGAACCATTTCGATGGGTGTTTTAGTGATCAAGCATCGTGCACGGTTGGCTGGGGAGAAGAGTACAAGGGCGTGGCTTTCACCAGCAGCGCTGCGACACTAACGCAAGATACTACAGAACGTCTTCTTTGGACCTGTTGTCAGTACGTCATATTTGTGGGTGAGACGTTGAAAGTAATCGCTTCCAATGCAACACCTGCCGTTGTGTCGAAGCTTATCTGCTTGCTGTTGGTGGACCCGGATGTGACAGATTTTGCAGCCTTTTTGGAAAGTGGTCGCTCGCACTGTTATATATGTCATTCGTCAGGCATCATTGTTGCCATTTTTGTTAACACCAGCCTTTACCGTTCGATGCATCAGATCATTTTGGAGATATGCAAGCCACTTGCGGCGGATATCGCGGAATTCTTGACGACTGAAAGGTGTCCCTTGTCCCGTGAGGGCCTTGTACGCCCACATGAGGTGCACCAGATGGCAATGAGCTTGCTAAACCCTTCTCATAGTAGCGGCGCTGGTTTTTTTGCTCCAGTATCACACTTACCAAGGCTGCGTGAAATGAATTTGACGTTGCAGTGGACCGTTTGGCACAATGAAATGATTGTCGGAACCTCAATGCGTGAGTATCCCCGTGCTCTGCAGGTACTGCTCTCAAGCATGCTACGGAGGCTTACGTCAGGCGTATCCACCAAACTGGAGGGGGTGAATGGAAGCTGCGACGTTGCTTGTGCCAATTCTCATCATGGGAGATTCAGCAGGGCGTTAGAGGGTGGCAATGTTTTTTCCTCAGACATGCTTTTACCTTCTGCAGTGACGGAGGTGTGGATGCCGCTGCCCGGTTCAACCTGGATGTGCGTTTCGCGACGGCATCATCACGTGGGTGGGGTGGTGTTTTACAACTCAGCTCCATTGAAGAGATGTTGCGAGGCTGCATCCGAGTTGTTTGAGTACATGCCTTTTTTGCTCTGAGTTTTTATGTTTGTTTTCGCGGTGCCGCTTTTTTTCTTTTTCTGCATTCGCCTGGCGTGCTCAGTGAAGTTTTGCTGTGTGAGGTGTGTTGGAGGTGAATACATATATATATCTTGTTCGTTTGCTTGTGTGTGTGTGGTGGGGAGGTGGGGGAGGGGAGGGGGGTACACTTCCAATTTTTTTTTCAGTGGCTTTTCTTTTTTGTTGTGAATTTTTGCCGCATGTGATGAGTTCACGAATGGGTTGAACCGGGTGACTGTGGCAGGGCCGCCTTTGCACCGGACGATGGCTGCAAGGTGCCCCATCATGAAGGGCTCCATCTATGAGGGAGAGGGGTTCGGCGTGCACCCGTCCGCAGCGTCAATAGGAGACGACTGCGGGTGGAGGTTTGTGGCGTACTCCGCAGGGCTCTACTTGCTGATGTTATTACTTTTAGACTGCAGTGATATTGAGCGGTGAGCCAAGCCGGAACGAACACTAGTTGGCCTTTTCCCCCTCTTTCAGCCTCTCCCATGAGGCATATAATTCTGGCCGCGTCTAACTGTTTTTGTTTTGTTTCTGCTCTACGGTGTGCAGTCGAGTTGCCTGTGTGTGTGGGCGTGTAAGTGCCCATCTACAAAGGATGGGGCCCATTGTTGGTGCTTGCAGACCACATGGAAGTCATTGCCGTTTTCCTTCCTTCTCAGCTGCCTTTCTGTTATGACAAGGGTGCCTTCACTGATGTTCGTTCTGCTTTGCATATAACTTTCCAATTTCTCTATTTTTTTTCTTTTTATTCTTCTTATTTTGTTTTTGCGTTTTTTTTTAAATTTTGGTTGTGTTGGCTTTTCCTCCCAGTTGGCGGGGAGTGAGACGATGACTTAAGCAGGAACCCATCCCGCACACATCGTTGGTATTATTGTTGTCGTGGTTGGTAGTTCTACTCGTGTTGTAGTTGCGGTACTGCCGTGCGTGCGTGGTCGGGTCCTGTTGTTTGGTTCACGGTGGATGAAATAACAACAGCAGCAAACAACAGCAGAACAACAGGGAGCAAGAAAGCAGGAGACAGTCGCTAGGCGGCGTGAGAGAGAGGGGTGGAGGGTGGTACTTTACACACTTTCTCAAGGAAGGGAAGGGGCTAAGCGTGGAGTGGAGTGGAAGAGAGGTGCATGTCCTCCATGTTTCCTACTATTCCCGGTTATGGCGGTCCCTGGTCACTGAAGGACTTTCTGCTGCGATACTTTTTTGTACAGCTGCGGTTTGAGGCGTCTTCACCGGCGTGCTTTGTATCGTGTACCTATGAGCGGATTCTATTTGTACCCCCAACGGGAGGCTTCGCAGTGGTGGTGTACGTCTCTTTGGGCGCTCCACCACCGCCGCCACTCAGTGGAATGTCGGTAGCATCAGGGGTGGGCGAACTTTTGCCTATAGGGCGGGACTTCTTACCGCGAATGGCATCGCAGATACCGCATGGAAGGCCACTGACGTCGTCGCTGCTGCGGTGTCCGTTTTGGGACTCCCTCTTTGCACAGCTGGGGCCTGCAGTTGTCAGTTTCATTACATCATGGTGTCCGCTTGTGGTACAGTTTGAACCGAGTGGTGGGGGATTGCAGGCTTTGGGTCCTCCGCTGAAGAATGCCGTGCCACGGGCGGCAAAGCGGCAGAGAAGCTTGGGATGCATGGGATTCCGCAAGAGGGGATGTTACGAGAAAAATACTCAACCTCGTACCACGCAAGCGGCCTCGATCTCATCGTTGGCAGTGTCACTATATCGCTTGAATGTCTCACGTCTTCCGTTGATTGGGGAACTGCCTCTTCGCACCTTTGCCGAAATCGACCACGGGGTGAATCCTAGACTTGCAGAATTATGGCAGAAGCATCACGGAGATATAGATTCTACTGCAGCATGCCGTTGTTCAGTTACTATAGGGGGTGACCCGGTGTCATGTGCAGAGGCGTGCAGAGTTTGGACAACGTCAAAAGAATTAGTCCACTTGGTGTTCCCCTACACATTCGCTGTCAATGGGAATGGTGACAACACAGTCCGCATGGAATCTGTGGAACGGCATCTCACACACGTGCTTCATTGTTTGTTGGGCGGTGTGTGTCGGATGAACTTTCGCGGGGCGGCAATTAAGCATGCCGGGTTTCTGGAAGAGCGCAGTCTCCCTTTCCATCGCTGCCGTTCCCGTGCGCAAGCGGCGGCGGCGGCGGCGGCCGTTCCAGTATCGGAACTCACAGTGCCGGAGTCTATTGTGACCTCATATCTTCGAAGTCTACTGGAGGGTCTTTGGTGGCGTGCACCTCAGGGCAAGGAACGGGTGAGCTTTTGGGGGGAAGCACCAGTGCTGGAAAGACTGTGCGCCATCACCTTAAGTTGGCTGCAGTGTGGAAGACAAGAAACATTTCCACTTGGTCACTTTCTACACGAGGTACCTGTTGCAAAGCTTCCATGGCTACGTGGCTTCTATACCCGAGGTGTTGGACGCAAACGACGGTCCATGATTCAGCAGCGGGTATTTCTTCAATTGATTTTTTTTATTTTTCAGCATGTGGTGCCGTTTTTGGTGCGGCGTTCGTTTCATGTGACGTGGTCTTCTAAAAAGCCCAACGCGTTTCTCTTCATACCGAAGCCGGTGTGGTGCCGCCTAGTTGGCTATGAACTGCGACAAGTCTGCCTTTCACGCCGCAGTCGAGAGAAACGGGAGAGAAACGCTGCTGGGACCAAACAGTCGATGGCGCTGGAGCGTGTGACCGCAGACAGCCTTCTGGCATCCAAGCTGGCATATGAAAAGAACACCGCTTGTGTCGCACCTCCGGTGTTGTATTCATCTGTTAGATTTCTCGTGGACCAACGTAAGCTGCGCCCTATTGCACGGGCTCGCCTCGTCAACGTGCGCAGGCTGCTAAGAATGGCAGATGGGTTGTCTGTACCAAGAAGGGCAGTTACCCGCACAATGCCTGGAAGGGTGGCGGCACCCACGACCAGGAGCGCGCGCAATAGTAGTGCTTCTCCCCATGTCTCATTGTTACGGGGGGCACTACGTTGCCTGCTTGTCGGTGTCGCGGAGCATCGCGTCGGATCGTCGCTGGTGAAAAGTACAAATATTTCCCATCAAGATGAATACGCTGAAATACGTTCTTTTGTCGAGGGGGCACGACACTTCTGCCAGCGTCCGAAGCTCGTATCCAGCCCGGTATCTTCTACTGCACCATCAAGTGGCAGTCCAATGGTGGCAATGTTGCGCGGGGATGCGGCGAGATGCTATGATTATCTTCCACAGGAAGTGGTGATGCATGCTGTCGAACGCCTTGTTAATCATGACTCATACTACACGGTGTCATTAACGGCCATTGCTCCATGGATCAGCAATGGTGCGGGAACCGGCACTCTGGCGAGTGTACATGGGCGGCAACTGAAAGTTGCAGGAGGGGACACTACAAACGCTGAAGTATTACTGTATCAGTGCATGAGGTCGCAGACCGTCTCTGGGGAGTGCGTACAAAATGGGATGCTTCCAGGTATTCCAATGGGATGGATTATGTACGAGGAAGCCACACCAGCGTCCGATTCCAGGCTACGTGGAGATGAAATACTGGCAATTCTAAAGCAGCATCTACATCAACATCTTGTGCTCATTGATGGGAAGCTTTACTTGCAAGGAGTGGGGATAGCTCAGGGCTCCGCGGTGGCTATGCTGCTTTGCGACACTATTTTTGAAACTGTGGATCAATCTCTCTCAAGCATTCTTTCTCAGCATGAGGAGCCAGCGCTGCTTTTAAGACGTGTGGACGATGTCTTGGTGGTGACGCTGTCCCATGTGGCGGCGTCTCGTTGCGACGCAGCGTTGCGTCGTGGATGGCCCGAAGTAGGATTTGTTTGTCAAGGTGAAAAGCTACGATGTACTACGGACACACTCATTCCGTGGTGTGGACTCTTGTGGAATCCACGAACACTGGAGTTTTCCGTGGAGTGGCGACGTTTGGCATCGCTGCTTCCACACATTGCATCCTACCCAATGACTGGCAATGAGCCGCTCCATTGCTCACTACGACTGATGAGTATTCTGTGCCTCCGCACACCATTGACGGTGCTTTGTCGTCGTATTAACAGCAAGACGCGCGTAGTGCAGACTTTGTGTGAAATTGGATTCCTCTGGTCCCGCTTCTTCTTAAGGAAGCTTCTGCAAAATGCAGCTTTTATACGACCTCACGTGCGTGTTTTACTGAGGCCCCTCGCGCTGGTTATCGCGTCGTTGCGCCGATTACTAAAGCGTCACAAAGGACACCTTGAACGGCTTGGCTCTTTCTGTGACATCACAGACGAGGAGATCCGACTCTGTGTTCTATTTACTCTGCATAAAACCCTTCAAGGGTGGTTGCCGTGGATGATATCGCGATTACGACATAGCAGGGATGGATTGAAGCGTTTTTTCATACTCTTATTGGCTATTGTGCGACGGAAAATGAGGGCAGAACTTTTTGTAGAGGATGCACTTTGCAAGGGAAGCGATGAGCATGGCTTTGCTCGTCGTGACAGTAATCATGGCACTGGTGTTGCTGCTGCTGTTATGGGGGAGGATAACGCCGCTCATGAGGTAGTGGGTGCGCTGCTGCTAGCTGAAGGCGAGGACACCGTCATTGTGCGTGCCCTCGCTGCTGTGCAGTTTTCGGCCTTCCACGCGCACTGACGCATAGGGGAATTGCTCATTGTCTGTCATGTAATGCACCATATGAGACACAAAACAAAACAAAAAAAAGAAAAACAGCTTCTGCATGCCCGTTTTTTTTTTGTGATTTTTATAACTTTTTGCTCTTTTTTTTTTATTATTATTACTTTTTTTGGTCTTGTGTTCTTCATGCTTTTCTTGGGGGTTGCGGAATGCGCCTCGACTCTCTTCTTTTATCTCACCATTGCATACGCATGAAGGGGATGGAGGACAGTGGAGACATCGCTCAGTGGTCCAACCACCGGAGTGACCTGGCTGGGCGTGGCCAGTCAATGGATAAGAGTCCCACGGATTTCATAAGCGGTTCACTATCGCTCAGTACCTCTGAGACCCCCGTAGTGCCGAAGCAGCAAAAAACTCCATCTTCTGCACAAGCGAAACACAGCGGCGGTTTGAATAAGCGAAGAAGCAGGCGCGGCACAGAGGACACATTACCGCCCATTAACGGCAAGCAACTGAGCCGAACTGGAGGTTCAAGGAAAGCAGCAGCAGCCGCCGCCGCGTTGTCCGGGCGGAGCTCATCTTTGAAGAAAGGGCGGAGGGCGACAGGTTCGCATTCACCCGTGTCAAGGGGCAGTGGCAGGGGAAAACGAAAACGTCTCTCCACAACGATGTCGAGATCCACCAGCCGTGCTTCCTCTGTCAGCAAAGGTACAACAACATCATTGGGCTCAAAGCAGCGCGGCAAGTTATCTCGAACAGCGAGTGGTTCTCGCCCGCGCACAGGTTCGCGAGCGTCGACGACGAGAGGACGTAAATCTTCCAGGGGGAGGAGGCCCAATGGTTCTGGAGGCAGAAAAAAATCTGTGAAAGGAAAAAAGAAAAAGGGGCGGTCACCATCGACTCGTGGTAGCATGAAAGAAAACGCGGTGTTCCTGCTTGTGCCTCCTTTTCTGCGCTGGAGACGGCACAGCGCCTTGCTCTAGAGAAGGAGGAGAGTACACTACGTGAATCCTTCTTCCCGGATTGCAACCTACTTCTCATGAACTTGGTTCGGTCACAGCTGGCGGTTGTGAACGACCGACAGCAGTACCTCAATGATACCTTTAAGGTTTTGAGCGCCCACGGTATTCAGATGGCTTCTGGTCAAGATCCCAACGCGGCAATTGGCATGCTACGGTTACAAGTACAGACTGAAATGCAGAAGCAGGTGGATGAGGTTAGGGTGGAAAATGGGACTCTGCGTGGTTTATTGGATGAAAAGAAAACTGAGCTGGAGGAGAAGGTGGTAGAGCTACAGGGGCTCCGGGATAAGGTTAACCGCAGATTGGCACGCTTTGAGGTGGAGAGTGAATCATTGAAGGCCGAGGTCCAGTCGGTGTTGCAGACAAGCCAACTCGATGTGGACCGAATGAAGCGGGATCTTGGTCATCGTCTCGACGTGGCCACGGCAACACTTCGCATCCCCCAAGTATGACACAGCCTTGCGCTCCATGCAGGAAATAGTGCAAAGCGTGCAGGAAGAGATTCAGGATCACCATGATACGTTGAGCAAACTCATTGTTTCTATAGGAGCGCAGGATACCTTTTTGCGGGACAAGAGTGATTCCATGCACACTAACTTTCCCACCAGATACCGCGATGAACTGCGAAAGCTGAACAAGGAGCATTTGCTTAACCTACTCGATGTGCTTTCCTTTCACGATGTCGTTGTAGAAACGGTAGGTAAAGCTCTTTACGTGCTGCAAAAGTCGGAGCACAACACAAATGTATTCTAATCCTTCCCTCTTCATCATTCAATGTATGTAATGAGATTTATACGGCGTTGTTTACCAGGATTAACTGCGACAGGCAACGGTGGGGCCTAGAAGAAGAAATATATAAGATGAAGCAACGAGAACCAGATATTGTTTTGCCGATCGCTTGATCTTCAATGAGATGCACTTTCCTATTGTTTTGTGTTGTGGGTGGAAAACCCATGTTGTCGTCTCTTCTCGTGGTCGCTGCTGTGCTTGTTATCTTACTTCTTCAGAATTGAGGGGAAACAGTTCTGTATCTGGGTGTGTGTTGGATATGCATGTACATATTTTTCATACTTGTGTGTTCCTGCATTATGTATATTATTATTTTTTTTTGAATTGTTTTTAGTTTCTTTGTTTATGCACTACTTATTGCTGCGTATGTGTGTGTGTATGTGCTTGTGACGAGGAAAAGACGTCTACAATGGAGAACACAGTCATAAGACCCAATTCAACACTCCACTCATCCCCCTCTCCCACACCGGCGCCCTCATTGACAGTAACATCGACGTCGTTATCATCACCGCTGGCAAGTTGCCTTCGCAGTAAGGAAAAGACTGCAGCTCGTATTGAAACAGTAGTGCAGGAGGGGCCATGGCGTTGTATTTGCGGTGCCCTCTGCCCTACTTCCGCGATTTTCTTTTTACATTCGCGCCGCTGTTTAGCAAGGCTTGATGGTGTGCCCGAGAAACCTCCAGGATCCGGCAGTAACGGTGGTCCCATTGGTATGGATGATGCTTCTAGGGTGCCAACAGTGCGTGGGCTAATGCTTTCCTCGCTCCGCGCCGCGGTGAGATCAGGCGAGCTTTACGGTGACTGCTTATCAGCGGCCGCTGACGCGATACAGATTTCCTTGGCGAAATCTGAGTCACGACAAGAACCAGAGGGTGTGAGAAGAAGGGGCGTGAAAGGAATGAGTTTGGGCACATTCTGGGAACTGCCGCCAGTGTTTCTTCCGGTGTCGGGGACGGCACTTCTTGCCGCGGCATATCGCAGAGTAGGGAAAGCGAAGAGAGTTAATGACGCGACGGAGGCTCGGGATAATGACAGCTGTAACAAGGAGGATACCTTTGCTTCTCCGCATCCCTACTACACGGTGCTTCCTCATGGTCTTCAGTACGCGGAGAAGTTGACAATCACCGGCACGTATCGTTTTCGTGCAGCGTTTGCGGAAACTAGCGAAGACGTAGACGCGAGGTTGACAAGTGGCAGCTATGCAGTTGTGACAGGTGCCTCCCGGCCCCAGAACGATGCGACAGATGACCATGTGAAGGGCCTAGCACCGCCTTCGTGGTTTCCAAAGCTGCGATTTAACGCCAATCACAATGAGATGTCCTCGTATGTGTACAAACGTTTTTTGCCGCGGGACGATACTCAGTGTGAGCGGGAAACTGATGCAAAGACTTTGGAGACGGATGACACCAGCGCGAGGAAGAAGGCTCGAATGGATTCAGTCTGCTTGGACACCGTCTTGCGTCGGGAGGGACGACGCATAGCGCATGTTCCCATGCCCTTGCGGGAGTGGCATTATCCGAGGTAGCGCGAGAGGAGGAAACAGGGATACAACGGCACTCAAGAAAGTTAACGGCAAGAAGAATAGGGAAAGTAATTTGAGGAGCACAACATGTGACAAGGCGTTGGGGGCAACTGGACCTCATACACCGGAGCAATGACGTTTCTGGACTTTTGCTATTTGTCTGGCTTCTATTCCCCGTACCTGCAGAATACTGTTCCACTGCTGAATATATATGTATCTGTATATTTTTAGGATTATGTGCATCTTTGGTGTTGTTGTTGTTGTTTTGTTTTTTTGCTCTTTCTTGCTTGTGGTATGTTTTATTTGGTGGCAACGTGTTTCGTGGGATTAGGCCCCGTATAGATGAGTCTGATATGCCACGAATTGGTGGTTTATTGCCGCCGCACACCTTGCGTATGCGTTTGATGTTTATAGTGGGGATTATTGTATGGCTGGGGTTTTTCTCCAGGCTGATGTTTCTGTTACAATACGCTGAAAATGGCAGTGGTCCTGGGCTGGCTCAACCAGCCAGTTCTGCGGCGACGCAACCGCCCCAACCTCTAGGTATCAGTGGGGCCAATGACAAGGATGCATGTATTTTGCGTGTGGTGGAAAAGTATACTCGCTACGCAGAAGAAGCGTCTACTGCCACAAAGATGCGCAAAGAGCGTGGCCCGCTGCGCATCGCCGCCTTCTCGCGTTTATGGATACCGCCCATTCACGGGACAGGCGGTATGCAACTTCATGCCTTTCACATTTACTCCCAACTTGCTTCACGAGGTCATTACGTTCATGTCTTTGTGACTGGTCCCCCTGTAAATCATTCACGTAAGACGATGTACTGTATCGAGCCAGAGACGCATGCAGCAGTGCAGTGCAGAAGTTCAGAGGCGCGTTTGGTAGTGGAGCAAGTTCCTTCCACCACCAACAAGGCGTATAGTGTGGCATGGTTAAATAATTCTCTTGAAGCATTTGGCGTTCTGCACGCCGAGCGGCCTTTTAACATCGTCCACAGTGAAAGTTGGGCGGCTGTACCCAACATTTACCAAATACAAATTCCATTTGCTGTAACGTGGCATGGATCAATGCTTGACTGGTTTCGTAATGAGTTAAATTATATTGCACACAACTATCGGCTGCGGCGCAAAGCACCTGGAGCGGCGGTGTGGAGTCGGATGCAGGATCTTGCCAAGGCTGTGGCGCTGGAGGAGTACATGCTTCTCACGGTTCCTCAACATATCGTCATTTCAGATGCAGCGGAGCGTGATTTGGTGAAGGTGCAACACGTGGCTCGGGAACAAGTCGCATTGATTTATAATGGTGTCAATACACAAATTTTTCATCCACGCAAGGAAAGGGCTGTGCGTGACGCATTCCTTCGAGCCCATGGAGTTCCTTCTGAAAATTATGTCGTGGGATGTGGTGGACGACTGGTTGAAATAAAAGGGCATTTGCAACTTTCTCGGGCGATGCGCCGTGTGATGCAAGAGTACAAAAATGTGACACTTCTTGTTAGCGGCGAAGGTCCAATGGCTAACGTTTACGAAGCCATGCGGAGGGAGGGGCTACCCGTCGTTCAACTGGGAATGCTCCCTCAAAAGCAACTTGGGACCTTCTATCAGGCAATTGATGTCTTTGTGGATCCCTTCTATCAGCACCACGGCCTGAACACCGTGATGATTGAGGCAGCCCTGTCCGGCGTGCCACTTGTTGTGACGGACCTTGGCGGCGCACTGTCAGTGGTACCGTGTGCTGCTTACGGTCGTCTGTTTACTGTTGGCGATGTGATTGGGTTGGCGCGTGAGATTCTTTACTACATGCTTCATCCTGATGAAGCGGCGGCGACGGCGCGTCGGGCCCGCGAACGTGCCATGAAATTGTTTGATAGCGATGTAATGGCGATGCATTACGAGAGGGTTTTGTATCGTCTGGTGGAAAATCAGCCACCTTTGACAAAGATTACCGGGAAGCTTGTGTGCATGAAAGTGTACCCGGCCTTTTGCTACCGGGAGCCCGCGTAGGCGACAAGAAGTAGAAGGGGTTTTTGTTCGCTCAAGATGTTGTTTATGGTGTAGTTTTCCACCAATGCATCAATGGATGGTAAATGATTGGCTATTAGCCTCTTGCGCAATCCATTTTTAGCGCTCTGAAGGGAGTCCCCCCTTGCACGATCACCACCACAAAGCATCAGCAGCAGCAACCACATGGTAACAAGAAATAATAATAAACAGAGGAGGCTGGCGCTGATAAAAGAATTTCTCTCATTGAGGTAGTACAACGGGCGGTTTGCATACGCGTTTTTTTTTTTTTGAGGATGAGGGCAGGCTCGGATGGCGCAGATTATGAGTACTATTTCTTTTGCCGTTTTTGTCGTTGCTTTTACCTTCTTGCCCTCGCCTACATTATTACACTCCGCGCGGAAGAGTTTGGCGATTGCAGTGGACCCAAACGACTACCGCTTTGCTGGCTTAGAAGGAGAGCCTCGTTAGCGTGCTCGTCTCCCTTTCGTATGCGTTTTTTTTCTCGGTGTGCGCTTTGCGTCTCCTCTGCAAGGGTGGGAATTGTTGGGGGTACGCCGAACCCAACGGGGGCATCCCCCGCTGCTGTGCTCTTCTCTCTACAAGAATAGAGGCGACGGCATCATACTGGCAAATATTCTCCCTTTTTGTTATGTTTTGGATGCATTTTTTCTATTGTGTGCCTTTTTGTTTGTCTGTTTTGCGCACCACGAAATTGACACCATCAGACAGGCTTTGGCTTATTATTTTTTTTTCTTGGATTTTCTTTCGCTTTCGCTTTAGCTCCGCGTGTTGTGGAGCCATTACGTGTTCAGCACGCAACTTAAACGATAGGGTGGTGGTGCGTGTGTGAAGGGTAACTGTAGCGAGATGCGATCGTCAGGACTTCACAACCGCCATGAGCAGAAGTTGGCGGGCACGGATCCTGTTTTGAGCAGTGTTGGCCGAGCGGAGGCGCAACTCCGGAAGGAAATGGATGGAGCCACAGCTGCCCTTTTGCAAAGGCAGCGGCGGCGGCAGCTGGCGTTTGGCCGAGAGCGTGCAGTTGTACGTTTACGCGTGGACCAATGCATGGAGGAGTTGTTGGACGGCGTTGAAGGCATCGTGCCGCCGTGCGTACTTGACCCACCTGTTTTTACGGAATGTCCTTCCTCACTTCCTCGACCGCCTCAGCAAGGAGGTGAAAAATGTGTAACGCGTGAGGCAGCAATGTTACCACAGGCAATCTCGTCTTTTCCTGCTGGAGGAAAAAAGGTTCCCATTTCATACGTGAGCAGTGACAGCAAAATGCGAGGTGCCACAGAGGAACTGACAGCTCCGCAGGTTCATGGCGCCCCTTGCGGGGAAAAGGGTGCACCGCTGCGAGGCTTTCCGCTCCCGTTTGAGGATTCTGGCTTTCAATGTCCGACACTTTGGGCTGAAACGAGCCTCCAGGAAGTGTTGCTTACTGCGTTAGGGCCGCGTTCTCTGCGGGAACGCAGAGATCAAAATGAACCTAACGGTCGTCTTCTTGTGGGTGTGGCGTGTTATTTACTCAATGAAGTTCTCACTCGTGAGCCAAAACTGTCAAGGATATGGCCACAACTTCGTGAAGTGATATTTAAAGCTGTTTTTCAGCCACCGACCTCTCCGCCTGCGTCTGGGTGTGAGGGTGGTGTAGGGTCATCCTATCCCCGTTTTGAGGGGCGTCAGCCCTTCGAGATGCTACACTTGTGGGCCGGTGCGTTCCTTGCAAGCCGTGCCGAAACCGCTCGGCTAGCTCACCGGATTGAGGATTTGAAGGGCGTGGTGCACAAGAGTCAACTCATTCTTCGTTTTGCGCAGCGGCGGGTTGATAAAATGCTTTTGGGGAACGTCTTTCGTGCATGGCGGAAAACAACACGTCGGGAGCGGTGTTTTCGTGACTCCGCGACGGCGTACTTTACGCGTATGCGGCAGCGTATTCGTGTGGAGGGATGTTTCTTACGCTGGCGGCGCGTTTCAGCCCACTCACAGGTGGTGGAGCTGCTGAAAATGGTGAAGGAGTCAGAGGTGCGACAGGCTTTTTTGCAGAGCTCTAACACAAAGGAAGTAGCTACGCTTTTGGAGCGTCTCAAGGAGGAGCAAAAGTTAAATGACATTCTTAAAATGAAGAAGGAGGTTTTGAAGTCACAGTTGGCAGAAGGTCACGTGATTGCACTGCGTGCGATAGATAATGAGCTTCAACAGCAGCACACTAACATTTTAATGGCGAAAAAGTATGGAAAACGCTGGGAACGTCTTGCAAAGACGTTTTCGTGCCGCGTAAAATGTGCGGTGGTTCCGTCATCCTTGCGAAAGGCGGGTATTGCTTTGCGGCGTGCCGAGGAGCAATGTGCCTTGCGTACACATGCGGTGCATAATCAGGGGAAAGAGGCACGTTATGCCCTTGAATGTTTTCTGCTTGAATGGGTAAATTGTTTTATGAAGGCCGCTATGCCTGGTGTTCACTGGCGTCGTGTTGTAAAGATTGATACAGGCTTCGAGAGTGGGGATTTTGGTCCTGAAGCCTTGCTGCAGCTTGTGCGTGTGCTGGAATCAGTGTATCTTGGAAGTGGGGTACACAATGTGTCATATCCCTTCTTGGCGGCGAGGCAGGAGGAGGCAGAGGAACTGTCGAAGATGCGCAATGACGCGAGTTTCTCCGTGGAAACAGCAAATGGTGTGCTTTTCACGGAGCTGAGACGTTTGCTTTACCTGCAAAGTATGGAGGGGCTCTATCCCCCACTGCTCTCTTGCTGCACCTTCCTGGAAAGCTTCTTCACCCCTGCAGTCTTCTGTCAGGCTCCACATCCCTCTGCCATCTTGTGGGTCCTCGCTTCCCTCTTTGTCGGGTATGCACGTCTTGCCTGCGGTGGACCTGCAATTTTGGAGCGTGACGTGGACGCCACCTTGCGCTGCCAGGAGGAGGGCACGCTTCGGAATTACTTCCTGATGCCACGTTCCGTGGTGAATGAGCCAGCGGCGACGGAAAAAGAAAGTACACGTACACGTACAGGGCGGAGAATTAGTCGGACGTACGTGGTTTCAAACAATACGACCATTCAAAAAGCATCAGCGCTCACGTCAGTGTCGCGGAGAGTACATTCGTAAAAAACCTGAGGAGGCGATGGATGAGAAAGCTTGCAAAGATATGGAGCGACTGGCGGATACAATCTCAGATTTGGAGTTATATTTGGGACTTGATGATCAGGAGGACGAGGACAGTGATAACGGTGGCAGTAGCGAGGAGAGCAGTGTTGCGTGTGGTAGCAGTGAAGGTGGAGGGACGGAACCTTCCATCTCGCATGCTTCCTTGGTGACGCATGCGGAGACGTCAAAGCAGGAGGCGAACACTGTGGATGAGGAAAGGCGAAGACGCGTGGATCGGAAGGCGCACTTAGTTCCACCCATGGAGGCCTTTATGTCTTCATTTTCGTTACGGGAATTTGTGGAGTACCACAATCGGGAGGCGAAACGGAGACGAGTATGGATGGGGCTTTCCCGTGTGGTTTCTTCGCTGGTGGTTCGTTTCCGTGTACTGGACGTTGGAGCCCCGGTGCCCGAGGATGTAAAGTCTCCTACTAAAAGGAAAAAATCAAAATTACGAATGGGAACTCCGTCCATCACTCTGCCGAATCGCGCGGTTTCTGTTCATCAGTCACGTAGGTTCATTCGGTTATTGCCTCTCTCTTCTTAGGAAGACGCGGATTTTGCGCTTGACTCTATGGGGGAGTGATGTATTTATATTCCCTTTTGCTGTGTTATGATGGATGTTTTGACCCATCACATTTATTTATTTCTTTTTTTGTTTTTGTTTTTTATTTCTGGTTTGAGCTGCAACTATTGTGTACATAACATATTCCATGGTCAATAGACTGTGGGAGAAGGCTGGTCATTCCAAAGATGTAAATCGTTAGCGAAAAATGTTGTATGATGCTTCTCCCACGCCACGGGGCATGACACTGCGCAGATAATTCATGGTTGAATGGCGCGCTATGCATCTACAACCTTCTCCCCCTTTTTTTAAAATAATTTTTCTCTCTCTACTGTGTTTATTTGCGCGTGTGCGTAGATGCTTCTGCTCACAACAGCAGCTCTCTCTCAGTCTGTACGCCCGTCTGTCTCGCAGGGCCCACAGCAGAACTAAGTGCTTGAATCCCTGTGAGGTGTGGCTCGTTGTGTGCCCTGCTACTCCGCCACGTCCTCTTTTTCGTCTCGCTTGCGATGAGTCTGCTTCCAGGAACGAGGAAGGTGGCGGTGAAAAGCGAGTTACTGTGGGAAAATTGAAAACAAAACAAAGGCAGTGACCATAGCAAAGCAACGATCAGCCGCACAGCTTTGGCACCTCACTGCATACTGCGGATGCCAAGGACGAACTTCGATGAAGTTTCCAAGGTGTCCATTCCGTCACATAGTATTGGATCGAAAAACGATGGAAAGGCTGGGAAGGCCATTGCACTGCGCTCCCGCATGAGTCCCATTGAAGTATCGGACTATCACAGTGAGACAAGGAATTTGCTACGAGTAAGAAGGAAGCAACAACTCCGAGCCGAAATTCTTGAGGAACTTGAAGATGATAAGCTGCATTGCTGCAGTCGCGCGATGTTTATCCGGGTTCTGTTTGTCCTGCTTGTCGTGGCACTGGCATGGGCGGTCTCGGTGTATGCGCCGGACTTCCGTTGGGCGAACGGTCCCCCACTGTAGAGACTGTTGGGTTTTGATGGCATTCTAGCAGTGAAGGAGCCTGATGTAGTGGAGGAGACGGTGGCACATGTGGCCACTACGGGCCACTTTCTCTCCAATAACAGAACTTGATTCCATATTGTAAATATTATTTTATTTGCCTAGGTGTGGAAGCGAAACGGGGATAGAGGAAGAGAGTGTGTGCATGTAACCACTGCTGCTTTTCTGAAATCCTCACACCACCACCACCACCAGATCCACGAGGATGGGGGAACGCAAGAGGTGCCAGCGGGGACAGGTGAGGCTGAGGAGGGAAATTGCTCTCGTTGTTAGAACTCGCATCTTCCTTTACGGGTGTGTGGGTGCAGGTGAATGTGTATTTATGAATTGTAATCATTCAGCTTATTTTTTTTTTTTTCATTTTTTTTTCTTTTCATTTTTTGCTTTGAATCATTATTATTATTATTGCTATTATTATTATTACTCTCTCTTTCTTTCTTTTTATCTCGCTTGCTTCCTCTCAGTCATGTCTCTACGAGACGAGTGGTGTCGCCTTGTGGAGGAGGTAGCTGGCATCAACAGCACCGATCCGCTGCCACGAGAATACACCCCAGTAGAGTACCTGCCGGGCGGACGCGAAATACCAGAGGCGGTGCTGCAGCATATCCGCGCGGCTGCTGCTGAGTTTGATGTGGAGTCGCGTGCCCTCTTTCACCCGCAAATGACGCCTGAAGAGGGGTATCGTGCAGCACCGGCAGTGAGTTCGCAAGGCGCCTTTGCCTCCTCACTCGTTAACCCGGAGGTGAGCGGCAGTAACAACAACGACGAACTGGGGAACAACAAGGGTAACAAGCGCAATGGCAGCGGCAATGACGAGAAGCCACTCGCATTGATGTCGGGGGGGCCGAATTTCTTTGAGGCTTACCGCAGACATGCGACGGCGGGGGCGGTGACAGATGCAAAAGGGAATCGCAACAGTGTATCCTCGGTGGTCGCCAATGCCGCAGCGGGGTCTGGTGTTGCCCGATCACTCGGCAGCGCCTCTCGTCTTGCCTCTGGATTTTTGTTGCCAGAGTACTACTCCCAGAAGCACCGTCAGCCCGATTTTATTCCTGTCATCCTTGTTCCTGCCTCCGTTTCATCGTTGTTGCAGCTCTTTAACATTCGAGAGTTTTTGGAGCGCGGGATCTACATTGACCCACCCACGCAGTTTGTGGATGCCGAGACAGGAGCTGTGAATGTGCAGGAAAACAAACCGGACACTGTCATTGTGACCCCAGGCAGCTTCTTGGATGCTGACAAATACACCGTGGCGTACAAAATGTTTCGTGTAGTGGATGACCCCAAACAGGTAAAAAATTGGCAGCATGTGTGTGCCTGCATTGTGGATGGTCACGAATGGCAGTTCCGTGGGTGGTTTCCTAACGAAACTGTTCCCATACCCGTAAGTGAACTCTTCCAGCGAGTCTGTGGTTTCTTACCCTATCTTGAGGAAGAGAAGCTGCCCACGGCATTGCAGCAGTGGCACGTCAAGCCACTTCCGCTGACGCGTCGCGTTGTTAAATCGCATGCACACATTCTTCAAGCTTCTGTTTTCTGGGAGCACTTGTACACGTTCTTGGAGACACATCCCTTTTTCAAGCTGTTCACGGTGCCACTTGACTGACACACCGTGCTGCACCTCTCGCTGCTGCTACAGAAGCAGAAGAACACCGTCTCCTGCCCTTGGGAGGTCAAAATGGAGATGAGGAGGGAAAGGAGCGGTGATGATGCGGCTTGTATCTCATTGGGTGAGGCGTGTAAATAAATGGCAATAAAAAGGAGAAAAAAAAGGGGGGAGGGAAGGGACAAGAGAACAACTAAAAAAAAAAAAAAGAAGAACCATGATGGCGGTACCGTTCTTGAAAGTTGGGGCCAATCATGCTGTGTTGTTGTTTTTGCCTGTGTGTGTGTGTGTCTTGCCAGAGCGTTCAACACCTCGGGCTTCACGTGGGAGTGTGGGGAAGAGCGGCTTTTTTTTTTTGGTGCCAAGGTCTCTTTAATCTTATTTCCCTTTCCCTTCTTTTTCTCCTCCTGAGTTAGCTCCACAAACACGCGGAGAAACAGGCAGGCCGGCACCTCTAACTGGGAGGTGGCATCCTCATTGGCTCCGGAAGTGCATCTGTTATTTTATGTTGGTCTCTTGCTTTTAAAATTCATTTTGGCGTTTTTTTTTATTTTCTCTCATTGACCTGCGTCCTCAACATTATCGTGTGTTATTTCTCGTAGCATCTGAAGCGGCAGCGGCAGCAGGAACATGTTTCGTCGGATTGCTCGAAATACCTCATTCATTGCGGCATGTCAGTCCCGCCACACGACTATTCTCTCTGTGCGGAAGGGCGACACAGTCGTGCTTATTGGTGACCGCCAGGTGACCCTCGGCGAGCGTATTGTGGCAAAGTCCAGTGCCTGCAAGCTGCGAAAAATCAATGATGATGTTGTGATTGGCTTTGCTGGTAGCACCGCGGATGCCATTGCTTTGATGGAAAAACTTGAGAACAAAGTTGGCGAGTTTCCGAACCAACTTACCCGTGCCGCGGTGGAGTTGGCGAAGGACTGGCGCACCGATCGCGCGCTGCGCCGCCTGGAGGCTTCTCTGATTGTCTGCAGCCGCGAGGAGACTTTGGAGATTGACGGCCAAGGAAACGTCATCACGCCAGAGAGCGATGGAATCGTGGCGATTGGATCAGGGGGCACATTCGCCAAGGCAGCGGCACGGGCGTTAATTGACGTTGACGGCTACGATGCGGAGAAAATCGCTCGTAAGGCGATGCGCATTGCCACGGAGATTGACGTCTTTAGTAACGAGCACTGGGACGTGGAGATCCTTGCGCGACGGCCGGCAACTCCCGCGGCTGCATCCGCAGAAGAGAAGAAAGGCGGCTAGCAGCACGAGGCACCCACCAGAGCCGTTGGTGTGGGTGGAGGTCGGGGCAATGCAAGTAACGAATAAAAACGAAAAAGGAACGGAAAGAATTGAAGTGAAAAGGCAGAGGATGATAAGAAAGCAAGTGGACAAAAAAGGGGGAATAAACAGAGGGATGAGGAAATCTGAAAAGAAAAAAAAACACAAAAGCAAACCTTGAAATTACACGGCGAAAGGAATGAAGGGAAGGGCAATATTTGTTTGTGTGCTCGCGCGTGTGTTGCATTTGCACCTCTCAACGCGAGGCCATCGCACGCTGAGGGATTGTGACACACCACTCGGGGAGGGGGGGGTGGGGGGCAGCGGCGCACAGTGTGACGCTCAAAACGTTGCCACGATGTGTGTGTGTGTGTTTGCGTGCGGAGCTGTGTTATCTCACGGTTGAGGTCCCTCCCGTCTATGGTTTGGACGCGTTGTTCCTTTTGAAACTCAACACAACTTATTTCACTTCCCAAATATTTGGCGCATCCAGGATGCCATCGACGTCACACCCATCCACCCCCAACCACAAACAAAAAAGAATACTCAGCTGCCCATGAGCTCAGGAGGGTGGAAAAGCGCTGTGGTTAGCAACTCACCCAGGCACAGGAAAATTGCTATATATACTCTATGTCTTTTATTTGCTTGTCAGAAAGATAGATAGGTGGAGACTCAATGGTCAACGGCGTTGGAACGGCCTCTCGTCAGGAGGGTGATCACCACCAGCGGATTGTAGGGGCAGCGAAGGCAACAACGGCAACAACGCCAGTGATGATGATGCACAGACGGAAGGGTGGACATCCACCGCCATATTTCCAGCCTTGTTTGCAACCATTGAGAACGACGGAACGGCGTAGTGAGCTGCAGCGATGCAGCGCGTCCCCTGCGTGGCGCAGAGAGAAGTCATATTCACCGACGGAGGAGAGTCTTACAATGGAAATACAGGAGTTTGTGTCGTATGTTGCGCTCAACGCTGGGGAGAAACTTCGGCGAGAGGAGTTGATTGCAACAGTACGCCGTGTTGTGACGGAGCTTTGGGGCTCTGTAGCGCATGTCTTTGTTTATGGCAGCTACGCCCTGGATCTTTCTATTCCATCCTCAGATGTTGATCTCACCGTCCTCTTTGATGATGACGATAAACCAGCTGCATCAGTTGCCTATAACGATGATGCAATGGAGGTGCAGACGCAACACATGCGTCTTCGACATCAACTCGCCCAACGCCTCACAGCGATGGGATTTCGTGTAAATGTATACGATTTCTGTCGCGTACCCGTTGTCCATTTTGTTGACTCCTTTACTGGACTTTCATGCGACATCAACGTATCTGAAATTAAGGCTGTGCAGCAGGTGGTGTCGCGGCAGCGGGAGTGGTTGTCCAGCTGCGCAGAAGCGCGCGAACTCATTCTCATCACGAAGGCGGCTCTTAAGCAGTGGGGGTTAAATTCATTATTTCACGGAGGGCTCTCCGCGACAGCTCTCTACATGCTTGTACGTCGTTTTTTAGAGGAGGACGTAGGACATGAGACAACAGCATCGCCTGCATGTCATTTAACGGCACGAAGGCTGCTGAATTTCTGGCGTTACGCCTCATCAGATGTGTTTTTGAATGGATACGGCGTGCATGATGCATTTGCTGCAGACACGGACGCTCCGTCCGGTGAGGCACCGCCCGCAGCTCACAGTGGGACCGCGCTGGTTCGAGGAAAAGCGGACCTCAGCTCTGGTTCATTCCGACTGCCGGATTTGTTGGCACTCTTTCGCCACTCTGCCTTGCTTCTCGACGCCATGACACGAGACTCACTTGTGAAGTTTGGCAGCGGCGGTCTCGGTGCCATCTTTACCGACCCCCGCAGGGACGCCTCTGTCTCTGCTTCCATGACTGCAGCCCCTGCGTGGGTGGGGGTTGATAACTCTTTTCCAAGTACGCATCCGAGTCTGCGGTGAGCATCCTACATGTGGACTTGACGTTGCTGCCTTTGCCCCCACCGCGTTCTTTCTTCCCCTCTTGATAAGAGCAAAACGCGGAAAACAAGTTCTTTTTGCGTACTTGGGGCTGTAACATTTCCGCCTAATTATGGCTGTTGTGGCCAGTTTGTTTAAGGATGCACTGCCAAGGTCGTAAACGGTTTAACTCGTGCAGGCATTGATTTAAAGAGGTGAAGATGAAATTTGAGAAGGATAAAAAAAACACACACACAAGAACAAAAAGAAAAGGAGAAGAAAGTACTGAAGTCTTACAAGTTATATACATATGAGGAGGGAGGGGAACGATGCATGCACGTGATTGAATTGTTATACAGAGACATGCCTCTGTCTATTATTGTGCGTTTGTGTGCACTGGAGCGTAATTTTTTTTTTTGTAAAGTTTGTTTGACGCTGCACTTTGTTACATATTTGCTTTTGTTTTTATCCCCACTCTCCGGCAATTCCCTCCCTTGCGTTCCTGCATTGTGTTCCTGTCAGGAAGGAAGGAAGGAAATAAAGAAAGAGTGTGATGTGGTGACGTTGTCTCCGCCGCACTTCATGCACTCCCACCATCGCGTGGCCACCACTGTAAATGTGCCTGTCTCTACGTAGATGGTGCCGCTCCATATTTACGATTCCGCACTATCTCTTTCGCAGACTCTCACTATTATTGAGTTGGTGGGGTAAACAACAACAAGAACGCGTTTGTAGCGCTGTTTTTTTTTTTTTTTGACTGAGCCCATTTTGTTTTTGTGGGGTGGGAAGAGGGTTTTAATCGATCTTGCGACCGAGAAGAACCAAACGACGACAACTTAATACGCATGGTGCGAGAAAACATGTACGATGGCTGGTCTTACGAACGTCTTCGGCAGCAGAGAAACCGCGCACATTTTCTCTTGGAGGATCCCCACCGGTTTGTGACTGTTCTGCTGCATAACGGGAAGTTGTACGCTATTGATAGCCCATGTTATCACGCGTCTGGCCCGTTAGGTGAGGGGGAGCTGATGGATGTGGAGGATGCCCATATGGCCTCCTCCGTGGTGTGTCTACGCTGTCCGTGGCACAACGTTCTTGTGGCGATTGAAACGGGCGAGCTTGTAGAGGTGCAGCCCATCTCTCCCGTCGTCACTGTGGCTACAGAGGACGAGGAAAAGTTTAAGGTGCCGTCGTACCCCTTGCGGCCCCATTGGGAGGCGTCTGGGGGCCGTGTGCGGCTGACACGCGGACCAGTGGTGCAGCGGACACACAAAGTCTCGCTCGAGGAGGCGACTGGCATAATGACGATTGAGGTTGAGGATGAGGCGGAGATACGACGGCATCCCCTCCCCTCAGATGCCGTTGCAGGCAACCTGCAGAGTGGCGCTGTCACAATGCAAATATTCGACATCAAGTTGAGGTGTTTGAGTTGATATGACATAACCCTTCCACGTTGTTGCTCGTTTTTATTTTTATTTGTTTTCTTTCTTGCGCGGCTGCGTTCTAGACGGGGTACGTTTCTCTCCCTCCCTACCTTTCTTTCTTTATCTCGGTATCTCTTCTATCGCGTGCGTCAATGCATGTGGCTCTGCACCCATCACTCTCCTACACTTGTTTTTCTCTCACTTTTCTTCACCTCCATTTCTCCCGGCGCATCTGTGTCGTCGAAGTTGGCACCAACAGTGCTTTCTTTCTTTTTTCTTCTTTTTTTCTTTGTCCTCATTACGTTGGTTTGGGGCGCAAAACACATCGCAGCTGAAACCGGGGCTTACAACCACCAAACAAAACAGAGGACAAAAACTAAAAAAAAAAATAGTGGTGGGGATCATTGTGAAGATACACACGCACACAAGATCATTTGTACACGACAAGCACTACAAGCGCTGACGGATAAAAGGGCTGGTAACAGGCAAAACGACACTAGGGTGTGGGTGTTAGCAGTGCAAGCAATAGAAGCTTCAATAGTAATAATTGTTCAGGGGCCAAAACCCACATAAGAAAGGTAGCAGGAGAAAAATAAAGGAAGTAAAGAAAAATATATAATATAAAAAAATATGGGTGAAACTGAGTTTTTTACCGATCTCTTTGAGGATGAGGCAAAGTTTGTGGGAAAGGTGCTTCTGGCAATGACTGCTGTGGGTTATTTGGCCTTTCAGGAGAGCGGTTCGACGCTCTTTCGCCGCGATGACGTCCAGTACGCCATTGACGCGTATCTGACACAGGGATATGACCGAGGCATCATAACCTCCCGGGCCAACCAGCGTCTCGCGAAGAAAATCATTCTTAATGGACTTCAGATCAACGCCGTAAAGGAGCAAATACGACTTGCTGTTGGAAGTGAGGCAAAGCTTAAGGCTCTCTCGGAGCTGTTTACTTTGTCACTTGCTAGTATTTTATGTGCTGCACATATCCATAGCTTAAACATTACACTTCATGTTATTAAAAATATGACATTGGTGTTGGTGTATGTCTTGAGGAAGCGAGAGGCGCACCGCGGTGGAACAGTGGTCTCAAAACTTCGTTCCTGGTGGTCAGGTGGCACTCAGAACCTTATTATGGAAACCGTTATTGAACGTTTACGGCAACAGTTTGAGTCGTCTCCCTTTGCGCAGGCAGTGAATGAGGACATGGTAATGTCAGAGGATCTCTTGCATTGCCTCTCTGTAGAGACACTCTTGAAGATGGCCATTCCTCGCGTGGTGGAGGCCTCCCTACAGGTGGTCAGGACTGCACTGAATCGTCGTGCCCCACAAGTGTTTAGTGTAACTGGCAGGGTAACAGGAAGGGATATGCGGGAATTGCTGGATGAATTGAGTGAGGACTTTGAATCCTGTTTGGTGTGGTCGAATTGGCTCACACCACCGTTGTCTGCATCGTCGCCGTTACTGTCATCACGAGGGGAAATGGAGTCGCTAGGGACGAGCAACGGTGAAACCAAGGTCACGGACGCGGGGTCAGCCGATTCAGATGTTGACAATGATGTCTTCAAGTACCCGGCAGGATCGACCGCCGTGTTGCCGGATGGTTCCTCTGCGTCAATGCGAATGAAGCAGGATCGCGCCGCTCTGGAAAGTTTCTTCGGCCCGCTACATGAGGAGGATCCAGAGGCTCGTGCAGCCCGTGAGCAGGAGCAGCGTCGTGAACAGTTGGCTCGGGAGCAGTCGGCAAGTTTCTTCTACAAATTGATACGTAGCGCTTCCTTCAACGAGATTTGTATTGCCCACGCTACAGAAGTGCTGGAGGACACCAAAAAATTGGTGGTGGACTTGCGTTCTCTTGGCTCGTATGACGCAGTGACAGACTCTGCCAAGATGGCGCATGTGATTACCTTCCTTGAGAATCATCGTTTGCGGCTGTTGGATCACGATTTTAGCGTGCCACTGTACCTGCAGCTCTTTTGTGAGGAGACGGTGAGGGCAACCTGTGGAAAACTGTGAGTGACACAATCATGCTGGAGGCGCACACCCACACGCAAAACAAGAAAAGGCACGTGTGATATCTGTCTTTTTTTTTGGCTTGCTTACCTGTTGAAGTAGGTGCGGAAAGACAAAGTAGGGGATGCATGAGTGGAGCGTGCAAGTGTGCTTCTCCCTCACCCCCGCCATCTGTACAAGCAGGTGTAGTATATGTCATTTTTGGATGCGATATGGACACCGGAAAAGGCATGTATGCATGGTTCTCTGTACATGTGTGTACAGGATTTTTTGCAGAGTCCCTTCGGAGGGGAGTGACGTTTATTATTATTATTGTTTTCTCACACTTGAGAGAGTTTATCCATTTGTTTTTGCACCACTTTCTGCTTCAGGTTTTTTGTTTGTTGTATCACTCCACCGTCATCATTGTTCTTTTTTTTTTTTTTTTTGCAGGCAGTGTTGGAGGAGGTCTGGTGGATATCACGAATAGAGAAGGAGTAGGGGAAAGGAAAAGGAAAAGGAAAAGGAAAAAAGAAAACACAGATAAAGTAAAAAAAAAGCCCCACAGGCGCAAAGTAAAACGGGGGGTGGGGGTGCACAGGGCGGAACACAAAAAACCAGCACGTGTGTAAGGGGTGGCGTCCATGGAGAGCAGGCTGCGCGCCTGGGAATCCCTGCGGAATGATGCCCGTCAGGCTGACAGGGTCATTGAACGGCAACTCAATGCGCTGGAAGGCATTTCTCGCTTCGGCGACAACACTATCAGTTATGAGTTTAAGGGGATGAGTGATGGGGCTGCGTCATCGGCGGCGCAGATAGAAATGGCGCAGCGGGAGTTTGACCGGCAGCGCAATGAAGTTGAAACGTCACTTCAACGCTTTGAATCCCTCTTAGAGACAATGGCAGATACCGCCCGCGCGTTGCCACTTGAGTCTACGGCACAAAGCCACACCGAACGTTTTCTGCAGCTTGCGGCAGATAAGCGGCGCACTGTGGCGCGCCTTGTGGCAGACTTTAAACGTCGCCGTGAGTGGGTGGAGTTGATGCCAAGCGTCACGAATGATCTAGAGACGCATAGGGAGGGAGAGGGGGTACGGTTTCTCATAGAAGAGCAGGAGTCTCTGCGCCACACCCAGCGACGATTGAATACTATACTGACTCAGGTCGATACATCACGGGAACAGTTGCGTGGGCAACGGGATGCTTTTACACGCATGGAGGATCGTGCTATGCAGATTGCTCTGCGGGTTCCTTTAATCAAGAAGGTGCTAGGCCGCATTGACAGTAGGCGGCGCAGGGAGGCCCTCATATTAGGCGGGGTAATTGGTGTATGCATGCTTTTGGTGATATTCTTTTGGTAGGAAGCGAACGACCTTCTGCTGCCCTTCCTGAGGTTAGGTTGTGTTGTTTGTTATATATATATATATATATATATATATATATATATA
>NW_021705790.1:60598-74572 GCF_003719475.1 Trypanosoma rangeli
GTGTTGTTGTTATATATATATATATATATATATATATATATATAACATGCTTGTACTGTCACTGTTTCTCTTGCAATGCTGTTTTTTTTTTTTGCTTGGCGGCCGAATGTGGGAGGGGGGGACAAACAAATTAAAAAAAGTGGGAGGAGGAACCGGCAATCCCAACTGGAGGATGAAGGATGGAAAAATAAAAGGTTTGTTTTCAATGTGCCTTGTGCTTGGTGCTTGCTGAAATTCCCCTTCATGTGTGGTTTTTTTTTTTTTTTGCTACTGCGGCGGGTTCTGTTGTGAACGCCAGTCCCCTGCCACAGGGTACCTCCGTTTACGCTTCTGCTGGGATTCCAAATAAATTCTCTGTTTTTTTATGTTTGTTTCTCTCTTTCTTTGTTAATGATGACGTGCTTTCTCCTCTCTTCTTCGTATGTACTCTGGTGTCCGTGAAGGTGCGTGGAGTCCGCGCTCTACGCCGTTGAAACGAGTACACATACGCGTAGACGCGCGCGCACACACACACACATTCACGAGGTATGATGCCAGTGAAGTTGGGGGATTCTTCCACTGTCAAGGGGGCGAGAAGATCCCGGAAGGTGCCAGCAACAATGGACGTGTTTGCCTCCTTTACCTCCCAGCTGTGCGTGATGCAGCGTCACAGCAGCGGTACGGTGATTTCCACCCCGCGAAGGCCAATAAATGCAAACAACAACAACAACCAAAATGGGTCCCATATGAGTGGCAGCTTGAAGGGGGCCACTCCACGCCCGTACAAATCCCCTTCAGTTGCACGAGGGAAGAATGAGTCACGCAGTAGCCGTCCCACCGGTAGGGAATGCCGCAGGACTGCTGGGTTGTTGCGGCGTATTCTGCCGAAGACTCCTCCAGAAACAGAGAGAACACCAGTGAAGAGTAGTTCTCTGTCTGGGCCCTCGTATGAGCATGGGTCTACTGTTCTGGTAGAGACACCAACAACAGCAACAACAAAAGCGATGCCTCATAAGAGGCAAAATAACAACGCCATGGTGTGTTCATCACAGCAAGAGGAGGTAGAAAATTCTTCGTCACCGCCGCCTCAGTCACCTCAGTCACCCAATAGTGATACTAGTATGGAAATCAATGCTAATACGTTGGCTAATCACAACATCCCGTCCGAGTGCTCTAGTCTGAACTCTAGTATCACGCAGATACCAAATGCCGCCGCAGCGAAACGGTATATGGACGAGGTGTTGGAAGAAAGGGAAGATCAGCAAGAACCACAGGGAGAGAATGGAATCGTTTGCAAGTCCAATTTGAATGAAGCTGACTCGTACACACTATATGACGAGGAAGATGAGGAGGAGGCAGTGTATCAGTACATTCAGAAGCATCAGAAGACAAACGCATCGTGGAAGGATGATACAAAAGAGGGGTTTCCGCTTGATTCCACGGTGGCATTGACGTCCAAAACAGCCTTGGGTGCAGAAAATGGTTCAGCAGGACCTTCTCGCTCTTCTCGTCCAAGGCACCATTTTTCATGGGGATTGTTGAGCCGACAAGCAGTTATGACGGCAAAATCGCGTGATACAACGACTCATCGTTTTATTTCACGAAACTCACAAGAATGCATTTCAGATGCAGTTTGCCGCTCCATGAGTCTGTACAGTGCGTTTTTTCTGGATGGTGCCAAAAAGGTTTGGCTTGTTGACGATCGTGTCCTTGCACGGTGCTTGGAATACGTTGGACTTATGGGATATCAACAATTGAGGTCAGCTAAAGGCCAAGCATCGCAAGGTACGCCGTTAGGAATGGCAGATTTGGCCTCGCCTATTAAACATGCAGCAAAAAGGTTGGTTGATGATGCTGGCAGTATGTCTTCAGCGCGTTGGGCGTTAAATACGGCGCCATGCAATAAATCTGCTGAAAGAGGTGTTTCTACATTGTTTATGCATCCACGTGAGCCAGAGCGTTGGTTTTCAGAGCAAGAGTACGTGTTAGGTGCCATTTTTTCCTCTTGCGCGTGGGCCGATCGTCATAGCTCATTTGGTGCAAATAGTAATAATAACATGGATGGACATGTAAAGTCTCATTTGTCGTTAGACTGGCACCCTATTCAACAAGCTGCAGCGTTTGTGCTGGAGCGTTTTCCTCACTGGGGTGGTGCAGAGGATTTTGTGGAAACGTGGGAACGTCAGGTAGGTATTGTGCTTGGCACCGCCTCTCCATCCCACCAGAGAGTGTTTAATTTTCCTGAGGAGGGTCTCGTGTTTTCTTCGGATATGGAGGGCGGGAATTTGGCACGTGTAGAGCGTATCAAAAGCGCGGCATATCAGCCGTCCTTTACGTTATGGTTAGAGTCAGAATCAAGGTGTGCGCAGCGGCTTTGGTTTCGTTTTGCCATTTCAGGTGTACGGCCTCATTGTGCCGTTTCTTTGAGGGTTGTTAACATTCAGCCCAACACGAAGCTGTATACTCGAAATGGTATGCGTCCGGTGTGGTGTGCAGGAAATTACCCGCGCGTCTGGACACCGGTGGGAACGTGCGTGTATCGCACCATTAACAATGACGAAGATGGGGAGTTGTCGTTTGTTATTATTCCTCGCTGTAACGATGTGGTTCATGTGGCTTTCTGCGTCCCCTACACCTACGCCGACCTTCTGTGCCACATTGCCAATTGGCACCACTTGGTAAGGAAAAGCTTTGGTGGGATTCGGTTTGAGGAGCGGGTTTTGTGCCACACACAAGACGGACGCAAAATGCATCTGCTCATTATCACGAATACCAACGCCAGAACACTCTTCACTCGCAATGATCGGCGTGAGGAGGGGGGAAATAAGGTGGCGCGTCAGGCTATTCTTGGGCCGTATGCTCATTTTGAAACAGGGAAGAAGGTTGTGCTGGTGAGTGGGAGGGTCCATCCAGGTGAGGTGACGGCTTCGCATGGTATTCATGGAGTTATTTCATTTCTTCTTTCACGTGACCCACGCGCAGCGTTGGTGCGGGAGTACTTTATTTTCTATATTGTGCCCATGTTGAATCCAGACGGTGTTGCACGTGGCCACTCCCGCCTGGACCAAAATGGTTTTAACCTGAATCGGTGCTACAATAACCCCAATCCACGAATACAACCTACTGTGACGGCACTTCGAAATGTGTTTGATAATCTGCAACAAACTTACCGTGACAGGTTTTTTATGTATATGGATTTTCATTCACACGCTTCACAGTCCAGTGGATTTATGTTTGGAAACTGCCTTCCCGAGACGGTGCAGCACTGGAACATGGTGTTCCCCAAGATTGTGAGTCTCCATGCAAAAAGGTTATTTTCTTACCAACTCTGTCGCTTTGGGCGAGGACACATGATAAGCAAAGAGGGCAGTTCTCGTGTGCTTTTTGGCGAGAGGCTCATCCACTCCTACACCGTGGAGCTCACCCATTTCTCAAGCGACAGGATGTTTGTTGACGGCACATGTGCTGAAGAAAATAGCAGCAACGACAGAAATCATGCGTCGGCGAATGATAATGGGGACGCCGACATGTGGGATGCACAATATGCCAACATTTATGGGCCGCAGTTGCGATCTGCCACAGCGACGCGGGGCGAAGTGAGTACACCACCAAAGTTAACCACGACGCGATCTCGTTTGATACGAGGGCGGAAGCCGCAGTCCTCTCGAGCAGGTTGTCCCAAACAGTGTGCGGAAAATTGTGTAACGCGCACTAGAGGTGACTGTAGAGGTGATCCTGACAAACATGAGATGTTGCGTTGTATTGAAGTTCCATGTATTCTTTCGCAAAGCGCAGAGGTGGGCCGCGCATGTGTTTTGGCACTTTTGGACTACTGCGCCGTTGGCAACTACGTCTCCCCGCAGTTTGCCGCAAGTGGTGCCCTTGAACGCACGCTGCGAGAGGTGAAGCGGAGCATAAACCCGACTTCCACCTCGAAGCCTTTCCCAAACCGTTTGCCGTTTGCATATAAGCTGCGGCAACGATGAAAATAGAGGAGAGGCAACAAAGTACTTAGGCTCTCGCATAGAGATGAAAAGGAAGTGCAGAGTCCCCTTGATAGCTTTCAGTGATCCTTTTTTTTTTTTTTGGTTTGCTTGTACATATTAGGATCCCTTCGTTCTTGCTTTTTTTTTTCTGTCACCACCGCAAGCACCGCAACAAAAACATTAAGAGATGACATTTAAAAAAAACAACTTTGTTTTGCTGGTTTTTTTTGATGCAGTATTGTTCTTGCTGTGTTATGCTATCTCTTTCTGTGTATTGTCGTTCAGTCGGGGGAGGCGGGAGGGCGGTCCATCAAGACTACTACATGTTTCCATGTAATATATATATATATATATATATGACGGCATATGCGTGTATACATGCATGTTTTTGTCCGTGAAGAACCATTATACTTTAAACGTGGTTGTGTGTTGTTTCTTGTTTTATTGTCGTTGTTCAGCTCTATACGTTACTGACGGTAGCCCTGTGGCTTTATTTTTGAAAGTTTGCTAAAAGCCATCTGTTGTTGCTTGTTTCCGTGGATCATTTTGCATTTCTTCCATATGGAGTGTGTGTGTATGTGTGTGTGTGTGTGTGTTGTTGTTGTTCATGATTGTTCGTTTCTTCTTTTTTTTTTTTGGCCGGTCTCATCGGGGTTGTGAAATGTGGGCGTCTTTACTTCCACCCGTTCCCCTTTTCCCATCTCTTTGTATACATATACCTGTGGTTGTGCATGTTAGGGCGATGGGTTGATAGAAACAATGATTAAATAAATATGGGGCATGCCGAAAGGTGTTTGCTTTTCTATTTGTTCTCTTTTTTAAAAGTATCCTTTTTTTTTTTTACTTGTTGCAATGTATTGTGTCATGCAGCTTATTTATTCTCTCTCAATGTGTGTGTTTGTGTGTATACCTCCGCTCTCAACTGGAAGAGGGGACGCACGAAGTTCGTCTCACTCCGACTAGTTTTTTTTCTGTGTGATATCGTTTTTCTTGATTCCCCCTCGTCACCTCTCTCTCCGCAGCTGTCTCTTGTCTCTGTGCCTGGTAGAAAGAGGGATTTGTCTGTCTGTTCTCCGCTTCGTCCGCGCGGGTGAAGGAAGTCTTGTTGTGGCAAAAAATAGGTGTGGGAGGCGGGAGACGAAGAGGAGGTCATGGAGTCGTTGGCAGAGAAGGATCAGAGCGCACATGGGCAGAAAGGGCAGGAACACACCCCGGCTGCATTTGATGTGAAAACGAAGCGGGAAGCGGAGTATCTTTCACTGCAGCAACAGCAGGAAGAAAAACGGGGGCACCAATTGATGGGTATCCCAAAGACGGAAGATGAGGAGGAGGAGGAGGGAGAAGAGGTTTCATCGTGCAAAGATCAAGGTGAGCACGACAGTGATGGAGCCAGTAGTGATGAGGAACAGGAGGAGGCGGTTCCATTTGCTACAGACGAGGAAGCCAACGAGGCACGCGCTGTCGGCCTCTTTCACTACAACAAGCACCACTACGAGGAGGCGCTTGACATTCAGTACCGTGTAGTTCGGCATTTTGAGAAAAAGTATGGCGCCACAGCCCCTATTTGCGGGGTGTACTTCCTTGACTACGGTCTCTCGCAGTTGCGTGTTTTGCAGTCAAAGAGCACCGTGGAAGCGGCACTGCAACCACTGGATCAAGACGCACTTGAATCGTGTTTTATCAATCTTGATGTTGCCCGTGTGTGCTTTCAGAAGCAAGAGGAGGAGCGGGGAGAAGAGGACATAGAGGTGCAACTTCGCCTGGCGGAGGTGCACGACAGCATTGCCCAGCTGCATGTGGAGCGCGAGGACATTGACAGTGCTTTGAAGGAGTACGAGAGTGAGCTGTTGACGTACCGTTTTATTCAACAGGTGGCGCCGCAGTCTCTGCCGTACCGTAGTCTCGCCGCCGTGCTGTACGGCATTGCAGACTGCTACATGAAGGAAGGAGACTTCGAGGGGGCTGAGGAGCGTTTCACGGCGGCGTTGGATGAATTGGCGACATTCCCTGTCGGCGTCATTCCTGTGGAGCTTACGAAGGAGTTGGAGGAGTTGCGCGAGGACGCGCGGGAGATGAAGGGCGGCAAGTATAAGGAACTGCAGGAATGCATTCAGGCCCAATTTGCGGTGAAAGAGGCGGAGGAGTTGCCTACCGCGCAAGAGTTCTACGGCGAAGACGTGGAGGATGAAAGGAACCGCAATAATAATCCGTACGTCTCGCGGCTACCGGTAGAGTCGGAGTACTCAGCGCTCTCGATGCCGCAGTCCTTAACAAATCCGGTGCAATGGAATGAACACAGCAACAGTATGTCAATTTCGCTCTTTCCCCCGCAAGGCAATGGTCGTGACTCGGAGACGTCGAACAGCCAGCCAGTGCATCATATCGTGGCGCGGCGGAAGCCAAAACGACCCCTGAGTCAAAAGTCGCCGCCTTCGCAGCATCAGGGAGAAGGATGTGGCGTCATTTGTACCGGTGAGCCAGCGGCCAAGCGACTTCGAACGGAGTCCTGCGAACATTAGGGAATTTTAGGGTGCCAAAGTGGAAATTGAGAGAGGAACCTCAGGCAACGGGTCCTCAGCTCAGCCGGAATGGATATCTGGGGTGTGTCGAGGTGATGGGGTGGAGCCGGGGGAAAAGATTAACGGCGAGCAACCCGCGCACCCATCACAGCACAAGCAAAGTCAACCGACTGGCAATTACACACGCATGCAGGTGCATAGAGGAACCAATAAGATAGAGGAAGGCAAAAGGAACGGAAGGGAGGCGACGGACCAAACATGACGTGACAGAAAAAAAGAAAAGAGATAGATGGAGATGGAGGATGGAGGATTGGAGGGTAGCTCCGTGAAAAAAAAAAACAACGCCACGGAAAAATTTGCATACTTGCAGAGGGTTGACCCGGAAAGGATTAGGCAACTTATTGAATTTGTGGCTCACTATCCACTGCGCTCTCCTTTTCCATCTTTCCAGGCATCGTTACTATTTATTGCATGCCACAACATTCACATTTGGAGGGTGTGAATGGGGTGGAGTTAATGGTGATGCCGCTGGGGGAAACAACTCATCTCCGAGAGACGCTGTCATGCGATGTCGGCTCCACCTTTTTATTATTATTGTTTGCTCCTCTTTCTTTTCCCTTGAAACGTTACAATATATACACATACATATAATGATTATTTTCAATGTTTGCGGTAATGGCTTCTTACAGCCTGTGCGTCTATTGCCGGTACTGCATCCACGTGGAAGACGAAAACACATATAAGTACAGAAGAGAGGAAAGAAGCGAAATTCAAAAAAAAAAATAGGGTATGGTGGCACACTCGTCATTACCTGAGGACACCGTTATGTGTGTGTGTGTGTGTGTGTGTGTGTGTGTCTCCCTTTCTGTTATGATGTGTTGTCTTGCATCTCGTTTGGCTTCATATTTGTTTTATTTAAGGGGAGCGTTCCACCTGCTGTGCATTTCACAAATTGATGGCTGCGCAGGCATCGCGAGTAGTGAGGCATTGCTTCTCTGTTACCGACTCTCACTGCCATGTGAAGATGGCAGCCTCACTGCAGGGAGGTACGCCGGTGGACGATGTATCGACGCCGCCACCCTTCATGTGCCACATTGCGCGCGCCGTGATGTGCGGCACACACCCCGATGTCGACTGGGATCTCATTGAGGCAGCGGCAACGGCGGCTCGGTCGTCCCGTGTGCGAATTTCTCCCGCTCTAAGCGCTGCGACGGAACCAGCAGCTGCACATGTTGTTGTTATCCCAGGCTTTGGTGTCCACCCGTGGTTTGTGCCTCATGACTCGGGTTCAACTGCACCGCCGTCAAAAAACGACGCAGTGGCAGGCAGCGGGGGTTCCGAGGCCGGCAACGATGCTGATGTGAGGTGCCTGGAAGGCGGAAAACAACGCGAACGGAGCTCAGAAGAACTTTTATGTCTTCTTGAAGCTGCATTACAACGCCACCCACAGGCGATAGTGGGTGAGATTGGACTAGACAAGCTGCGGGGACCACCCGAGGCAGTGCAACTACTGCTCTTTGTGGCGCAGATGAAGTTGGCGGCGAAATATGGCCGCCCCGTCTCCGTGCACTGCGTGCGCAGCTTTGGAAAGATGTTGCAGGTGTTGCAGGATCTCCCCGCTGAGGACACACCGCCCGCCATTGTACTGCATGGGTTTACCGGGTCCGTGGACTTTGCGCGGTCGGCGATGATGATACGAAAACGACGGTCTGCGTTAACAGGTGGGGGTTGTTTAGTGAAGAAAGCAGAACCCCTTCGCATTTTTTTTGGCGTGGGTGCCGTTACTAGTTTGCGGGTGAAAGATTTTGCAGAGAAGACTCTGTCCTTTCTGTTGCGGGAGAAACGAATGTTACTGGAGACCGATACCCACCACACGCTGCTGCCCCCGTCCCCGCAGGTTGACGGTGGTGGGAAGGCTGCTCAGTCTTCAATAGGCGGGAGTGGCGGTGATGGTGGAACAGGGCCTGCGAAGACGACAGCCACACACACAACAGCGGCAGGATGCGAGTTGGTGTGGGATAAGGGAAGTTGTGTGCAGCTGGCACATTTGATAACGCGGGTGAGTTCGTGCCGTGGTGACGATGATGACATTTCCATCGTTGAGGAACTTTTGGGTAAATGCGAAGAGGCCTTCTTAGATGCCTTTTGTTTCTCTGCCCCCACTTCTGCAGAAGCCAAACGGGAAACGTAAGAGATGGACATGCTTACATCTCCATATGCGTGTAGTTGATATCCGTTATTCTCCAATGCCGTTACCTGTGAAGCGTCTTTGCCTGCTGAGGTCTCTCATCGCCCCACATCTCTTTGTGTGTGTGCCATTTTGCACTCTTTCACCCTCATCTTTTTTATTTTATTTGCGTGTGCGTGTTTCCCGTCGCAATTGGATCGGCATCCTACACACCATGGGCCGGGAGACGCTTATCACTCACCGCTGAAGGGGCAGCGAGAGAGAAACCGTGTGTAGCGTTTTTCCTCAAAGCGTGTACACACACACACACACACACACACATACATACACACAAACACAAACAAACAACAACAATACACACACGGAGTGTTAAAACAAATAAGCAAACGAGAAGAAAAAAACTGCTTTCCTTTTTTTTTAAAGCGTGAGAAAGATAAAGAGTAGCTTTGTACTGATTCCTCGGCACCTGCTATCCCACCGATTGCGTAGTTTATTGTTGCATTTTGGTAGTAAAACGCACCAGCATTCATTATTGTTCGTTATTTTTTTCTATAGGGTGGGGGCAGAAAGGTGTCGCACGCTTGCACGTGCCCCTTTATCTCTGAGGATTGTTGCTGTGCATCGCTGCTACTATTCTCACTGCTATCGTTATTTCACACAAAAGGAATTGGCAAAAAGGAGGGGGAACAGGAGAAGACGCCAACGATGCCGCTTCTCCACTTCTACCACCAACTGGATGAGACGATGATGGTGACACGGCGGATGCCATCACCACCACTACTACAAGCACCCACCCTGGAGGCGGCGGCAAGCGAAGCGCACAGGCCGCACGCCTCCAACGGCCGCCATGCTCACAATCCTATTTACAGAGGCCACAACATTAATGACCGAAGGGGTGCTCTCTTTCACAGAGAGAATGCCCTAGCTTTACTCGTTGCCGCGGCAGAACTTAACGACAATAGTGGCGCAGTGTTGCGTGTTGTGGATTAAACGTTTCAGGGAGGAATTCTGCACGGCGTGTATGTGTGTGTGCTTCCGCCTCTGCACGCACGTTTCCACACATCGGAGACGATTCCCCACCAAAACACAGACGAAAAGAATTGTACGGCACATCCACCCCGCCACCTCGTCAAAAAGAAAAAAAAATCTTTGTTGAAGTTTTTTTTTCCGTTTTCCTTTTTCACATGTGCTTGGTTTTTATTACTTGTATTTTTTCTTCTTTTTTGCTTGATTTTGGGTGGCACATGCCTCTGTGCCCGCATATGTGACTGTCTTTCATACGATGGTCGTGGTTCTTCCCGCTGATACCAGCAGGGGGGGGAGGGGGGGAGGCACGGGAGAGAAAGTGTGGGGGTATTACATTAAGCCACACCCACAAACCCACTGGAAGATAGAAGGAGAGAGTGATGTAATGATTACATGTTTTCTTCTGTCTCGTTTTATGCATCTACACATAGAGCACAAGAGGAATACCGCTGTGTATGTGTAGACACGCACATGGAAACAAGTAGCACCGACTCATAAGCGCAAGCAGAAATGTATGAACACGACACGAATTCTTGAGACCTCTCCCCCCTCCTTTTTTTTTTTGCGGTTTTTCTTCACCTTGGGTCAGGGTATTTTTATATATTTATTAAACCATATGTCTTTGGTTCAGATATATGGGTATGTCGTCTGCGGCCTTGGCTTTTCTTCTTTGCGAGGATGGTGGTGGTGACGTGTACACGGAGGTTTCTTCACATATTATTATTATTATTTTTGTGGGGGGATTATGACGGTGGATTGTTTTAACTTTGCATCCTTGCCTTCCCCTGCTCCGGCACAGATGCATCCACGTCAGTGCCCATCTATCTTTCTGTTTGTCTGCCTGCAAAGGGATAAAGCGCTGTATGCGCATATTTGTCCTTTTTCACACATTATTTTTTTTTTTTTTTGCCGTAGCTTCAATGTATTTGACCTAACATGCAGAGAGGTGGCCCTGTCGTCTACGACTGCACTGCCCATTTAATATCTCCTCTCGAACTTCACACCTATTCGTCGTTCGATGCACGGGTTCCGTTTTTTTTTTGGTTATTTTTGGTTGTTGTTGCTGTTTTTTTTTTTTTTAGTAGGTGGATTTATTTGTTTGTTTTTATTGTTGTTGTTTTGTTTCTGCCTTGCGTGTGTGCGTGTGTGTAGTCTTAGTGGGAAAAGGATGCGAGGAGAAACATAAACAATGCCAGGGAGAGAGAGAGGGACAGAGAAAAACAAGAATAACAACGGCAGCAAAATGTTTTGTTTGGTTTTTTTTTGCTCATCTTTTGCTATCGCCATCTTCGCATGCTTGAATTGTACGGCGTGACTCCCTGTGACATGTCGTGGGATTCACACACAATAAAACTTCCGCTCCTTCTCCCTAATAGACGCACACCACAAAAAGTGGTACACACGTAAGTAGTGGCAACAACAGCAGCGGCAAGAACAACAACAGGCGTCGGGAAGTCGCCACAGAAGAACTATTGTAACGCAACCTGCGAACCCAGTTGGACGAAGGAAACAGAAGGAGACGGATTCAATGTTTTTTTGGGGAAATTACAATTTTCAGACGCCAACACTCGTGGAACACCCGGAGAGGCCGGCACTGCGCTATCCGCTTTATGTGCCTCCCTCTCCCTCTATGGTGACTGATGTCGGAGCCCATGTCCCTAATACCAACGGCTTAGGTGGCGCTGACGGGGAGGTGCTGCGCCGCATTGATATGCGGCACCTCGCGGTAAAACTACTGGCATGTGGACAGAAACATCTGGTGGCGGTATTGATGCCTGTTGAACACAATCATGATGCGGGAGCGAGAGCTGATGGTGATGGGGCACGCGGAAGTGTAACTGCGGCGGTGGCCACAACGTTGTCATCATCTGTATCGTGTGACCAAAGCGGTACAAACTGGTTTGCTTACGGCCTGGGGAGCAATCACAGTGGGCAGTTGGGTCACCGCGTGCCAGAGTACACAACCACACTTACACGACTTTATGTTGAGGGACTTTTGTCGGCGGGGACTAACATTAGTGGACTCGCCTGCGGTAATAAACACACACTCATTTGCACATCTGCTGGCGGAGTGTTTGCGTCCGGTGATAATAGCTTTGGTCAACTGGGTGTTACCGCTGACGTGAGCGGCTTCGCCCCGGTAACAGGACTTGCACACATCAAGGCGGTGTACGCAGCAGGCAGTGCAAGTTTTGCTTTGAATATCAAGGGTGAATTATATTCATGGGGCGAGGCGCAGTACGGTCATTTATGTCACGGTGACAATGGAGAACGCATGGATGCACGCACGCTTCAAACTGTGAAAACAAACGTGAAGACTCCCACTCTGGTGCAGTGGTTTGTGCGACATCACGTCGTTATTGTGGAGGTGGCTCCGGCGCGGGGACATGTTGTTTGTCGCAGCTTGGATGAGGTTTACACCTGCGGTGAGGGATACTACGGCAAGCTTGGCTCTGGGAGTGTGGCGCCGGCGTTTACTCCGCAGCGTGTGCGTTTCCCTGATCGATCTCACCCGGAGCGGCTCTGTGGCATCGCGGCGGGTGAAGACCACACACTTGTGCTACGTGACTCGCCTGTTGTGGGTGCGGTTGTGTACCACTTTGGCAAGATGGGCAACGGTGACGGTCAGCCCACACCAATCATTATAACAGCCCCGGCAACCATCACTCGCATCAGTGCGGGGCGCGGAACGATGTCGGCAGCGGTGACGAGCGATGGCTACCTGTACGTGTGGGGAAAGCATTCCCATCCTAAGGTGAGCAATGGCACTCCCACCGAGGCAAAACGCAAAAACCCAGAGGTGGTAACGGCACTAACTCCATTTGTCGTTGCAGACGCCGTCATTGGTGGAGCGTTCGTTGTGGCACTTGCAACATCTTGTCGCAGCTCCGTAGAAAAGCTGCAGGCAGCAACAGAACTCAGGGCAACCACTAATCGAAACAGCCATCATGGCCATGCGTGGGATGTGATGGTGCCACACGACGCTCGCATTGATGCTCGCGGCACTGAGGGTGCCGGTGCCAGGTACGAAGAAGCCATACAAGCATTCCTTACACAGTACTTGGGACCAACGCTGGGGCCCATGTACATCGCGGGCATGCCAGAGGCCCCGCCACTCATCGACCGCAATGCAAACCTGTTTGTCTCGGTGGGGGCGCACGCGCTAACGACAGGGCAGAAAATACGACTTTGGATGACGAATGTCTACGCACTTGGCACTGTTGTTGAGGTTTTGACGCCACAAACGAATACCGAAAAACCACCTGCGGCTGCCACTTTGAGAGACGAGAAGGACGAAACCGTCTTCAACGACAACGAGTCCCACGCCAATGGCACTAACAACACAGTCCAGGATGTCTCAGAAACTGTCCGGGAGACAAAGTCCGGGTGCCGGCTCCGAGTGGAGTGGCAACGCGACGACTGGCACGATGAAATCCTCACACTTTACTCTGACGACGAGACACTTGACCCGCACAACCCCAACCGCTGGCAGCCCCTCTGGTTTCTTCCAAACCCCGATGCAAGCGGCGAGTACATCCTCAACCGCTAGCACCACACAAGGGAGAGCGATGACGCAGATACGGCATAGACCAAAAAACAAAACAAAATCCAACATCAATAAAAAAAGCCACAAACAACGCTGACTGTGGCATATATGTGAAAGAATATAATACCAAAAACTCTAACAAAATAAAACCACTCTCCCCAACCTCTCGCAAATAATAATAATAATGATAATAATAATAATATTTCCTTTACTCATTTCATCTCTTTTTAACAAAAGTAAAAGCAGTACATAGCATTGTCGCAAAACCAACAGGCGTGTCGCACGAAACTGGAGAGCAAGAAAGATGACCACGGCCCTCCCCACATCGGTGTGCGTATGTGGGTTTTGGCCCTGTCGGGACGCTTTCAGAAAGCGTTGATGCGTATGATGATTGACGTAACATCACAGACTTTGACGAACTCATGAGCAAGAAGCATTGTCGCCCCAGTCTGACACCCCGCGACCCCCTCTCTTCTTTCCCTTCTTCCCTCCCCCTCCTGCGCAATGTGCGTGGCGATGTGATCGACAACCAGGCCGATGTAAAGCCGTCGCAGATGGACGTTGACATTGCATGAAAACAGCGTTAATTCACGCCCCGTCTGATCGCCACGCTGGGCCTTCCTCCTCCCTCATCTCTCCTCTCATCTTCTTGCGCCTGCACACCGCGATCCTGTCACCTCGGGGGCGCCCTCTCTGTGGGCGTACGGCTTCGAGACGGGCACACGCGCG
>NW_021705791.1:0-2785 GCF_003719475.1 Trypanosoma rangeli
ACTTTACGTGTTTGGTTTGCTCCACAGCGACCCAAGAGAATAGCCGCATGAGCTAGCAAGGCGCTGTGGTATAATTGCAGTGTCAACCCACATATTCATTGTTCAGAGCCTGGAACGTGTCACAAGGGCAGAGTGTGCAACAAGCTGGTCTTGTATTGTTTTTTGTGAGGTGTTAGGGTGCATGAGCGCAAATATGGGCGTCTTCCTAAAGCGCACCCCCTCGGTTTTGTGCACAGCAGCAACGCCGTTCAGTAACGGCACGTCACACACCACCACCACCTCAACCACCTTGGCGCCAACAATATCTTCGATGAGCTGCAGGACGGAGATGAGAGACTGGCCGGTCGCAATAAAGTCGTCTGCAACGACTACGCGAGCATCACTCGAAAGACTGCCGTTACGAATGGAGTAAGACGGTGGCAAGTAGTTTAAATTTTTGTCCTCATGGACAAAAGAAGACGGAAAGCGTTTTGTTGTGTGACACATTACAAAAGAGATGCCAAGCTCAACAGCTAACGGTGCCCCAATAACATAACCACGAGACTCCAAGGAGAGAATGTGTGTTGGACCAGCTTTGCCCATCGCACGGTATCGCTGTGCCAAAAAATCAATCACCTTCCTGTAGAGAAGCGGATTTTCGGTTATGGTGCTGACATCAAACAATTGGGTGATATTGCCATGTGTAGAAGACCGTGCTTCGCCAAATACACTTGCGTAAAGTTCTTGAGATAAAACATGCGATTCATCAAGTACAAGATGATTCGGAGAACATTCAACGGCCGCCATTTCAACCGCAAACTACAAAAACCCGGAAACTCGCAAATATAAAAAAAAGCAGCAAACAAAGTTGCAGCACAACAACAGCGATAAACTCCAACAGCATGCATCCCCTCTTATATCACTCAGCCAAACGTACGTACATGCGTACACGCCTTTTTTTTTTTGTGCCCTCGCTCTCTATCCACATGGGCGCACATACATATCATATATAAAGAGGCAGGCAAAAGTGTCCATCGTGCACGCCCACGTTGTGGGCCTCCACAGAAAGAGAGACTTACGCAAAATACGGCAACTCTCCTTTTATCATCAACACAATGATTGTCGCCAAAACAAATCAAGAAAACAAAAACATAAAAGTAAATTGTTTCAACTTCGTTTTTATATTTGTTGTCTTTAGGCTTTCATGCCTCTCTCTCCCCTTCTTTAAAGCAGCGCCACGGTCTGTTAGTCCACTATATTCTGGGCGCAAGAAAATACATAAAACAATTTGTGTCATCATTAAGTTTTGTATGCACACATCAACATTTACCTCCACTGAAATCTTCAACGTTTTATTGCATCACTGTAAGGGAGCCAAAAGCAAAGAAAAGAAAAAAGACGCATAATTCTGGTCATTGCATAGTATGCATGCATGCCAGCTAGAGCCTGTTCAACGCCTCGCGATAGCTTATGATCCGAGGACCATCGTAGCCGACCACATCACCACAGTTCGAATCTGTTAGTACACTTTCGTCCACAAGTGCCAAAAATGGAACCTTGCTAAACCGCCCATTGCCGTAGGAGTGTGACAACTCTGCTCCCTTAAATAATGTAATCAAGAACAGCAACAAACTCAAGAGCGGTAGCACCGCACGCCTCAACGAGCTGCAACCCTGACAAAGCCGTTCCTCCACTGGCCAAAACGTCATCCACAAGAACAACACGTGAACCCTTCCCAATGCTGTCCTGACGTATGGACATGGCCTCTGGTTCCTTTTCTTTGTAGTCCTTCTCATAGGGTTCACTTTCGATGAGGACGCCGGGGTTCTTCCCCGCTTTTCGCAAGAGCACAAAAGGCACGCCAAGCTCCATGGCTATCATGGGTCCAAAAAGAAACCCACGTGCATCATAGCCCAGTATGTGCGTCGGAGGCTCTGGAAAGTTCCTGTAACGATCCACAAGAAAATCGCGTATCGCACGCATTAGAACGCAGTCTTCTGTAATACTCCCCACATCGGCAAAGCGTGGGATATCACGTGGTGAAAACTTGGGGGTGTACCAACGATACGCCTTCTGAATCTGCTTCCACAGAGCTGATTCCGGCGAAAGGTTATAGTAATTGGGGCTCACCTCCTTAAGAGTCATGTCTGTGTGCACTGCAAATACTTCAAGTTGAATCGCCACGTCTACGCCATTCATAAAGATGATGATAATTAATTATTTTTTTTTAAGAAATGAGAGCAAAAAAAAAAAAAATTATATTTGAAAGCAAAAAAAGGAGAGCATACCGCTCATACGTCAAACACACAACAAAAAAAACACTTTTTTTCTTTTTTTTTTTACTTTACGTGTTTGGTTTGCTCCACAGCGACCCAAGAGAATAGCCGCATGAGCTAGCAAGGCGCTGTGGTATAATTGCAGTGTCAACCCACATATTCATTGTTCAGAGCCTGGAACGTGTCACAAGGGCAGAGTGTGCAACAAGCTGGTCTTGTATTGTTTTTTGTGAGGTGTTAGGGTGCATGAGCGCAAATATGGGCGTCTTCCTAAAGCGCACCCCCTCGGTTTTGTGCACAGCAGCAACGCCGTTCAGTAACGGCACGTCACACACCACCACCACCTCAACCACCTTGGCGCCAACAATATCTTCGATGAGCTGCAGGACGGAGATGAGAGACTGGCCGGTCGCAATAAAGTCGTCTGCAACGACTACGCGAGCATCACTCGAAAGACTGCCGTTACGAATGGAGTAAGACGGTGGCAAGTAGTTTAAATTTTGTCCTCATGGACAAAAGAAGACGGAAAG
>NW_021705791.1:2810-8396 GCF_003719475.1 Trypanosoma rangeli
GCACAAAAGGCACGCCAAGCTCCATGGCTATCATGGGTCCAAAAACAAACCCACGTGCATCATAGCCCAGTATGTGCGTCGGAGGCTCTGGAAAGTTCCTGTAACGATCCACAAGAAAATCGCGTATCGCACGCATTAGAACGCAGTCTTCTGTAATACTCCCCACATCGGCAAAGCGTGGGATATCACGTGGTGAAAACTTGGGGGTGTACCAACGATACGCCTTCTGAATCTGCTTCCACAGAGCTGATTCCGGCGAAAGGTTATAGTAATTGGGGCTCACCTCCTTAAGAGTCATGTCTGTGTACACTGCAAATACTTCAAGTTGAATCGCCACGTCTACGCCATTCATAAGGATGATGATAATTAATTATTATTTTTTTTAAGAAATGAGAGCAAAAAAAAAAATATATTATATTTGAAAGCAAAAAAAGGAGAGCATACCGCTCATACGTCAAACACACAACAAAAAAAACATTTTTTTTTTCACCTTCCCGCGTCAGAGCAGCGTGCCACACGCTCCTTTTCAAAACGAAGGATATGCTCAACATCGTTATCTGAAATCCTTTCTCTACCAAAACTCGCTGCACAGGCGCGCATCAGTGCGGCAGCCATGGAAAAAGAGTTGTTATGAATAAACGGATCGCGATTATTCCAGGCCGGCTCCGACTTCGAAAAGGCAACCAATTTGTCAGCCAAACGACGGGCCTGGGATGAGGCTTCCCCATCAAACTCTCGACGGATGCATCGCACATGTGAAAAATAATCTCGTACTTCCTCTGCCAAAAGATTTGTGGTATACGTTGCAGCCGTTGGTGGGTCCGGCAACCACAGCACAGAGATGGCAAGCTGGAGAGCCTCAATTTCCTCAGAAAGCCTCAGTGTAGAAAGAGCAAGAAAGCTGAGGTCAATAGGCAGTTCGTGTACCTGATAAGGGTACTCAAGGGGGAGCACCTGCTTATGCATAACGGTGAAAAGAGCGTCATGCAATTCACTGCTTGCCTTTGTAACGGCCTGACAATCCAAAGTAACGTGTGTCCCATTAGCCAACTGTAAGGTGCCGGTACGAAGCACATTCGCCGTGTGATCCTGTCGAGGAGTAATGCAAAGATCGGTGTTCAACAACTGCGATGCGTCAAGCAGCACCTCCCCTACGGGCGCAATATTCCGCATAAACGATGACCACACCTGGGGGTCAATGGCACGCGCTTCGACGCGGAGAGGAATATCACCAATCGGTGTAGCGCTCTCATGCGTAATGACACGGGCGCAGAGGTGCAAAAGAATGTATTCAGCAAGTAGGGTATCGCCTTGACAAATCGTGTTGGTCAAATAAAGCACAACCTGTGAACGTCTACTCTCAAAGAAGTATGTAGGCAATGGACGCGCTGGGGCAACAAAAACATGTCTCCACGATATACATGTCATTCGTGATAGCAATGACGGTGAAAGTTGCTCTGCATGCCAGGAGGCAAAAGCCCCAAACTCGTCGGCTGGGTCCGAAATGTGAGAGTTCATGGCTGCTGAGTCATCGTCCAGAAAGCCAAAAAAATCCACTACATCGTTAAGTTGTAGCCGTTTTCCGTCCACAGCGGAATGTTGAATAACCGTCACGATACACGCCGTGTGCAAAAGTCCACTAAGAGGTGGGTGCGGGAGATTGAGTTTCCGGTAGAGCGGCATATTTAACTTTGATTGAGAGACTTCATCACACTGGGATGCCCAGTGCTCCTGACGAGGCTGTTTGGGGTCACGTTCCACGTCAGAGCTATGTAGTTGCCCATCTGGCCGCTCCCGACGCTTGCGATCGGTGGAGCAGTATCCCACTGCGGGCAGATTCGAGGTGGCAGCTCGTTCCTCACTCAACGCCTCCGGTGGCACATGGTAAAAGTAAGAATTGCCAGGCACAGGAATGATGTAGAGAAGAGTGGCCTCTAGCATCACCGTGTTTTCCCCTTCACCTCCCGCAAAAAAGTCTGAAGTCGAGGCCCGATACAGCGACAGGTTTGGCTCCACCTCCTGAATCATGCCCCGACAACGGCACAGCTGGCCAGAGACGCGCTGCATGACACACGGCGAAAACACATCAGGCACTGGTAGCACCGACTCAGAGATTTGCAACTTGCTAAGAACATGGTGGTGTACAAACGCCAATGCGGCGCCAATATCGTTCAGCTCTTCCGTCTTCTCCCGAATGAGTTTCCCGATTTCAGCCTGACAGCATTCAATGTCCATGTTTCTTTTGACGATGCTAAAAAATGTGCCAGCACAAAGAAAAAAAAAACGGCTGAGAAGGACAGCGGATATTTCACACAGTCTGCATGTTCGTCCTTTACGCTGCGCAAGTTTACACAGCCGCAAGTTTTTAATTTCATTACTATTGCGTTTGCTACGTAAACGCCTTGGAAAGAAGTGGGTGAGGGAACGTGCAAGCACCAATCACTCACCGTCCCACACAAATCTACAGCAAGAAATATATATATATACATACATGATGCACGTCAATAGACTAGCAAGCACACACGCTAACAAATTCTTTTACATGTGGAGCGGACACCAGCCACTCCATCACTCTCGCGACAAAAACCTCATCTCCACGTTGAAAGGGTTCATACCGTTTTAGTAGCGCCGTCAAAAGTTTATGCGCCTCCCGCAGTGCCCCCTTCCATGTACGCAGCTTGTCAGAAATTTCATCGTCGCGTTGACGAAGCACATAACTAAGGGTCATGTCATCTAATGTCTTCTGACACAAGGCCTGCTCTAAAGTAGTCTTCTGGTTTTCCTCCAACTCACGCATGTACTGAGAGAGTAAGAGGGAGAGCTCCTCGTGCTGCTCGCTCATGCGAGAGAGTTCCTGAGACTTGGAAAGATGACGTGACACCCATGTATCCCTCTCAAGTGCTTCCGTCACGTTCTCCAACATCAGCTGCTTCATTTTATCGTACATCTCAGCCTCACTTCGCATCTGGTTGAGTAGTTGCTCCACTCTGCCAGATAATATATGTTGATGCAATTCGTCGTGTAGTCGCCAATAGCAATTCCTTTCTTGCATGCAACGGCGCTGCAGCTCCACAAACACGTCGCGCTCGAGCAACATAAACACTTCACGTCGCCTAAGTATTTCCTGCCATACAGTACATTCCCGCTGAGCCCTCTGATTCTTCAACCTCAGTTCCTCCACAGATTGCTGCACAGAAGCTAACTCACAGTTTTTCCCCACATAACGCTCCAGCTCCTCCTGTGTGGCATAGAGATTACTGCACAACTGCTGAATGACACGTTCCTGCTCAGCCCCTCTCAGCTTGCTGCTTTCTTGTTCGCTGGCAAGGTGATCTTCCATGTCAGACAGCTTTGTCCTTAGCTTGGAAAGCTCTAAATCATACATGCTTCTAGCACCCGCGAACAGTTTTTCCGCCACTCGTACTTGGTCCTTGAGAGACTCATTTTCCTTAACTAGATAAAAAGACTCTCGTGCGTGAACCTCACGTTCATATTCTCGTGATGCCTTCATGTCCTCTATATGCTTTTGGAGTTCAATGATGATTCGTGAAAGATCCCCTTCACGGGCGAGGGCCTCCTGTGTTTCATTAGAGCGCATCTGCATTACAAACTCATACCTTTCCCTCAGTCCACCGCTGCGCAAAAAAGTTTTGCGTGGGGTTAAAAAAGCTTCAACATCCCCCTTTAGTTGTTGTGTCAGACGGCACACTTTGGGGTCTTTGAGTGCTCCTACCTCTTGGTTGCCGTGTCGCTTTGCTGTCAGAGCATGGCTCGTAAGCGCCCGTCGTGAGACAGGCGTTGTCTCACGCTGTTTCAAGGGAATGCTCCCAGGGTCCTCAGCCTTCCCTACCTCATTGCATGCTGTTTGCGGTGGTTTATGCGGCTGCGTCCCCTGCATCGTTATTTAGCATGCAATATATATATATATATATATATATTTTCGTTGATACTGGCGACACTACCAGGGAGAAAGACAGGCAGGCAAACAGAGACGTGTAACAAAGCACATGCACGAATGTGCGCAAAAAAGAACAACGCCGGAAGGGAGTGAAATACATCCGATTTAAAAGGTGTTTCCATCGCAGATACGATTTTCGCTCTCATGCGCAGGGCGACGAGAAACTCCGTCAAGGGCAGGATGACTTACATTACAAACAAGCGCATAAACCTGCACTAACAGGAAGCAAAAGAAAGCCTTCGGCAACACGCAAAAATAAAAAAGGACAAGAAGACAAGCACAACAACAAAAAAAAAAGCTTTTCGTTCTGTTTTTTTTTTTTTGTCATGCCGCCTAAATTCTGCGCTTCACTCCAGTGCTTCTTCATGTCAAAAAAAAAAAAATGCAACCTGTGCAAAGTGAAGATTCCAAAGGGAGAGAGAGGAGGTGTGGTTATATCTATCTCTCTCGCACACAAATAATACACGCACAAAAAAAAAATGGGCGGTGCCCAACACAAATGCATGTGGTTCGACCAAACAACTCAATCTTCAGACGGGAGTCAAATGAGTCACATGGCTTGATGGTAGGTTGAGTGCACCAGCGTCTCGTCCAAGTCGATAGCATGCGTTAATGAATGGTTCCCTCCTATTGTCAACGGCGCAAGCGGAGATTTCACGAAGCTAACATAAGCCTTGAGGCTCAACAGCAGCTGCAGAATTGTAGTCAAGCGGGGGAAGTTATCCCACTCTGTCGCCATTTAGTTTTCTAGATCTGAAAAAATGAGTGGGGAGATCCTGTCTCTACGGCAACCCCACCGTAGTCACTTGTGTCAGAACTTCGTCCACCAGCGAGGTGTCGTCGGCCACGCCTTCCGGCCCGCCAACTAGTTCCTCCCATAGGCCCGCCACCCACTCACATTGGCTACTGAAAAGACCCCTCGCATCCGGGACTATTTAACCCACCAGTCACACCGCAGCCATGGAATAGTGACGTCAAATAACTAAGACATTAAGAAAGACAAAATTGAAAAAAAAATGCATTCACGTGAAGCAGCTGGCAGGAAACAAGAGAACGCCACGCACAAAGTCTAGGAGACCCAGCAACAAAAAATACCAACAACAAGGGCACAAACAATCAAGTAAAGGGAAAAAAAAAGTCAAAAATACTTAAAGAAAAGCAGAGAAGCTCAGCTTAAATCATGCGGGCGAGGAAACGGTTGATGAGGGTGTCACGGTTGCCGTAATCGCCACCCTCAATAAAGTGGCGACGCTTCTGGCGCATGCCACCGGTGGGCGGCGACAGCTTGAAGGGCCACATACCGTTTGTCACCGTGCGGAAGTGCTTGCCAGCGGTGTATATCTGGTTCACGATGTCCTCAGCGCAGACAATATCATCGTTGTTGTACTTGTCCTTGATCATCTTGTTATCGGCAATCTTCACGCGCTGACCGTTGAGCTTCAGGTGGCCACGCTTGTACACCATCGCGCGGACCGTGCGCAGGGAAGGGTACCCGTACGCAATGTAGGGCTCAATGGCACGGAGCATGTTTTCCATCGGTTTGTTCAGGCGCACAAAAACGGTGTTGAAGATCTGGCGCAGACGCAGAAGCTGAAGAATCTTGCGCTGCTTCGGAGCGACCTTCGCAA
>NW_021705791.1:8421-9801 GCF_003719475.1 Trypanosoma rangeli
CTTCGCCAGGCGGCGAAGGTGCACCAGCTTCTTCTCGGTGGAACGGTACTCACGGGAGTACTTTAGGCCACGCGCGTACGCAAGCTTCTTCAGAGCGACCTTTGCCGCCTTGTTGGCAGCAATCGCCTTCTTGAAGTTCTCCGTCTGCTGCTGCTTGAACGCAGCGCGCTTGATGGCAGACTCCGGGGCAGGGATAGTCTTCGCGGGCATGTTCGCTACCTTCTTTTCTTTAGTTAATTAATAGAAGTAAATACAAAAATGGGCACATAAACAATCGAGGGGTACCAAGTATTTGAGAGGTTCATTGACCTTAAAGAACGGGTACACTAGGGTATGCAGGCACCAAAAGGCTGCGGATCACAAGCTTACAAACAACAAGAGAAAAAAAGAAATATAGAAAAATTCAAGCAAAATTTGCACAAACGCCGTGTCAGCTTAAATCATGCGGGCGAGGAAACGGTTGATGAGGGTGTCACGGTTGCCGTAATCGCCACCCTCAATAAAGTGGCGACGCTTCTGGCGCATGCCACCGGTGGGCGGCGACAGCTTGAAGGGCCACATACCGTTTGTCACCGTGCGGAAGTGCTTGCCAGCGGTGTATATCTGGTTCACGATGTCCTCAGCGCAGACAATATCATCGTTGTTGTACTTGTCCTTGATCATCTTGTTATCGGCAATCTTCACGCGCTGACCGTTGAGCTTCAGGTGGCCACGCTTGTACACCATCGCGCGGACCGTGCGCAGGGAAGGGTACCCGTACGCAATGTAGGGCTCAATGGCACGGAGCATGTTTTCCATCGGTTTGTTCAGGCGCACAAAAACGGTGTTGAAGATCTGGCGCAGACGCAGAAGCTGAAGAATCTTGCGCTGCTTCGGAGCGACCTTCGCAATACCGCGGATGCGAGTGACCACAGCCACCTTCGGCTTCGCCTCAAGGTAGTAGTTTCCGCGGCTCTTCGCCAGGCGGCGAAGGTGCACCAGCTTCTTCTCGGTGGAACGGTACTCACGGGAGTACTTGAGGCCACGCGCGTACGCAAGCTTCTTCAGAGCGACCTTTGCCGCCTTGTTGGCAGCAATCGCCTTCTTGAAGTTCTCCGTCTGCTGCTGCTTGAACGCAGCGCGCTTGATGGCAGACTCCGGGGCAGGGATAGTCTTCGCGGGCATGTTCGCTACCTTCTTTTCTTTAGTTAATTAATAGAAGTAAATACAAAAATGGGCACATAAACAATCGAGGGGTACCAAGTATTTGAGAGGTTCATTGACCTTAAAGAACGGGTACACTAGGGTATGCAGGCACCAAAAGGCTGCGGATCACAAGCTTACAAACAACAAGAGAAAAAAAGAAATATAGAAAAATTCAAGCAAAATTTGCACAAACGC
>NW_021705791.1:9826-74464 GCF_003719475.1 Trypanosoma rangeli
CGCTGACCGTTGAGCTTCAGGTGGCCACGCTTGTACACCATCGCGCGGACCGTGCGCAGGGAAGGGTACCCGTACGCAATGTAGGGCTCAATGGCACGGAGCATGTTTTCCATCGGTTTGTTCAGGCGCACAAAAACGGTGTTGAAGATCTGGCGCAGACGCAGAAGCTGAAGAATCTTGCGCTGCTTCGGAGCGACCTTCGCAATACCGCGGATGCGAGTGACCACAGCCACCTTCGGCTTCGCCTCAAGGTAGTAGTTTCCGCGGCTCTTCGCCAGGCGGCGAAGGTGCACCAGCTTCTTCTCGGTGGAACGGTACTCACGGGAGTACTTGAGGCCACGCGCGTACGCAAGCTTCTTCAGAGCGACCTTTGCCGCCTTGTTGGCAGCAATCGCCTTCTTGAAGTTCTCCGTCTGCTGCTGCTTGAACGCAGCGCGCTTGATGGCAGACTCCGGGGCAGGGATAGTCTTCGCGGGCATGTTTGTGCAATGAATCCAGACGACGCCGTGCTAGTGTATGTAATTAAATAAAACAGAATAGAGCGTGAGGCAGAAAAAACATTTGTGCTAGCAAAAAGGAGCATGACAAGTTCCTGAAATAAGACGTGGGACACCTTCAGCCGTGCCGTTAAAAACCAAGAAAATTGAGTGCTAAATAAATACGAGTACTGTCACTATGCGTCTTTAGCATCACCCCAACGACTTTGTAAACTGTGTATAATGTACAGAAGAGGAAAACCAAAACCCATCCAACAGATACAGCTGTAAATGAGGAGTGTGGCAGAGTTTCGCATAAAATGTGTAAATCCAAGCTCCGTCGACTGATACAGAGCAGCCGCAGTGAATTGGTTTGTGTCGATTCCAACAACAGACGCCGTCACGGACGCAAATGGTACTACAAGGAACAACTCGAGAGGAGTAAGAAGCAGATTGACGCTTGTCGCCAGTGTCGCCTCCAGTGTGCTGCACTGCAACACGCGACAGATGATTAAGGTGGCAACGCTCGTCAGCATGGGAACAGGAAAAACACCTCCGATAGTTCCCGCGGAGAGGGCAATCATCAGCCTTTTGAGGGTAAGCTCCCGGCACGGAACCACAAGACGGTGAAACACGGCGTCTCGTAGCCACCCCATAGGGAAGAGAATAAACTCACTTGCTACCACCAATATTTAAAAGCAAAACAAAAAACAAAAACAAACAAACATGGACTGAAAAAAAAAAAAACTCGTAGAAAACCTCTTCCTCGTTACCGGAAAAGACAAAAGGATGAGGGACCGTCAAGCTGCAGCCATTTACCGCTGCAAGCTAGTCGTTCTTCATATTCCTCCTTTGGCCCAAAAGAAAAAAAGGGGATAGCGAAAAAAAGAAGGAAGGAAAACGCATATTCTCCTACCAGAAACAAAAAAAAACGCTGTAGAATCAAGAACTTAAAACGCTCTCGCTCTCTCTCTCTCTCTCTTTCATCCTTGTCACATATACGCACATACGCAGAGACAAACCAATACACCATGGTATCCCCTTCTCTTCAGCGGTACATTTTAATCCCTCGCCCCTCACTTGGCCTTAATTGCGAGGCCCTCCTCCTTTAGCTTTTTTTGTAGAGTCTTCTCCGCCAAAATGTCGTTCGCCATCTCCTCGGTGCATTCCTGCACCTCCACAACCTCCGGTATCCAGTGCATAAGCATGCGCTCAATACCGCTTTTTAAGCGTCACGCCTGCTGACGGGCATGATTTACACGCGCCCTCCAGCAACACAAAAACAGTACCATCATCCATGTCCACATAGCGCACATTCCCACCATCCGCCTGCAGCATAGGCCGTATGCGTGTGGCAAGCAACTCCTTGACAGCTAGAATTACTTCGTCATCATCATCCCTTGGCTCTGTGTCGTCATTGTGTCCAGCAATAAGATTTTCCCCGTCTTCTGAGAGAATTTTCGCATTGCTCTCCGAAAACTGGGTGATACTCTCCTTTATCGGCAGCAGAATCTCTTCCCAATCCACGAGGGAAGCCTTCCGTATTGTGACATATTCATCGGCGAGGTACACAGCTTCTACCCCATCGATGCTGAACAATATCTCCGCCAGAGGCGACTTGTACGCATGCCCGGCGTTTGGAAAGTCCATTGAGAAACCGGGTTGAAGGAAGGACAAATCCATCGAGTAAAAACGCAAACAATCGGGATTTGGCGTCTCACTCGTCTCAACTAAAAGAAGACGCTGGGACGTCCACATGGGAGTTGCGGCACCCCCAACTGTGCGCCCCAGTTGGTGGTGCCCAGTAGAAGTATCGACGCCACGCACCACACGAATTGCCGATGACAATGGCCGCCGATGCACACACAGACGAGCTGCAGAACGTGCAGTCAGCAGACAGGATAGCGACACCCGGAGCATCCTTCACTCCACGAGCAGGAAGTGAGCAAGTAGCGCAAATAGAGAAAAAAAAAGCCAAATAACACACGAGCAGAGGACACACTGTGGAGGAGAAAATGGAAGGGGTAGGAATGCAAGAGAGAAAAGAGAGCAATGCAAACGACAAACATAAGTTACGTGCACTGTAATTTACGTTCAGAAGCCCCTTCAAACCGTCACACGTGCAGGGGCATTCTCTCGAATGAATGCAGCGGCCTCTTCACTATTAATAAAATCTTGGACCACCGCCATCTCGTCCAGCTCTGGGCATGGAAAGAGAAGAATAGCGGCCACAGAACCCAACTGTGTCAGTTGTTCACCAGTAATATGATTACTAGAAAAAACACTCGCTTTTCCTCCACTGTTATTGACAAACTGAACGAGTGACAAATAAAAACGTCTTTCAACGGGACTACGAGAACGAAACACATCGTCGCTTACCATGAGTCTTCCTATTGCTCCCATCATCGCCGCCTGGTAAACCATTTGTGGGGTGTAGACACAACGATCAGGATCACTGCTCATTGTGTTATGAAAGCTTTGCCAAACCTTCATGTCCTCCGCGGAGCGTGTAGAACTCATTTCACTTGCGACAGTCGAATCGGCAAAAGCCTTGCGAAGTCCATCATTTGTGCAATCTGTAACTTTCACGAGCACCACCTTCGACAAATTCTTATAAACGGTTCGCAGCGGCCCCGCCTCAGCGTGCACGGTAGCGGATTCCATGTACTTCAAAAACTCCTCCCGAATGTGGGCAGGGGAACATACAAGAAGTACCTTTATCTTTTCAAAGTCAACATGCGTACAAATGGCGTCCAGTACATTTTTAAAAAAACGCTGAATGCTCTTATCCCGCGCTGTGCCATCATTTTTGTGTTTCTTCGCGATCGTCACCTCCACCTTCGCCTTGGGGTACATAAACGAGGGCGTCACCAGCAGTAGATTTGCCGTCCCATTATCCATTATCACGGCCACGGTGTCAGACCTAGCCTCGCTGCTGCACGCCTCTTTCAGTCTAGCCTCGGTGATATCATTCCATTCCTTCTTGACGATGGTAATGTCCTGCGGCGGGAACGTAATAATCGACAGCGTATGGTGTGCGCCAAGTTTCACGTGCTCGTTTTCCGAGACGTTGATGCCTTGCACTCGGAGTTCCTCAGGGGAGAAATCCACCTGCCGCACCTCAAGCTCCAGTGTAATGACACGCGTCTCGGCTGCCTTTGTGCCGATGGATGTTTCCTTCGTCACTTTACGCCGAGTCTTCGTGCGCACGTGATCGCCGCAAAGCAATAAGTTGTACAAATGCCACAAGTCCTCCGTTGTATTAACTGTGACTTTCACCTCCACCTCCCCGTCGGGTCGAACTGCCTTTCGTAGGAGGCGCATGTAAAGAAGTTCCCCCAATCTGTCAACCACTAAAAAAGAGAGAAATCAAACTGCGCGCCCAAGCAATTGAAAATAACAAAAAAAAACATAATAACTGTCCTCAAGGTAATTCCACAAGAAACGTTTCACACGACCCAGTCGGACGTATACTTGTGAAATCTCGTGCTGAAAGCACCCGCGAAGCCACAGACGCACGCCCACGGCCAACGGCCACAGTGCGATGGGCGAAGTCAAGCGGTAGTACTTCAGTGACAACATTGTAGGAGAAAACAAACAGAAACATAAAAGATCGTCCCGCGAATACTCTAAAAATTTATCCCCCCCTAATATATTTATATATGTGTGTATGTGTGTAAAAAAAAAGACACGCGCACACATGCACACACACACACACACACACAAAGAACAAAATAATAATATTTTAAATACGCAAGTCCAGTTGTTGTTGTTGTTGTTTTCCCTCCTTTTCCTTCGCTTTTTCTCAAATGTATCACGGAAAAAGGACGTAGGGGCGGATGTGCTCATTCCTTAAACAGCGATCCGCCATCAACAACATCTCCCTGCCACGCTTAGAGCAGCAACGCAGTCCTTCAGCACCAACAGTGCGATAGACATGCCCTGGCAGATGCCGTCTCATCCTCCAGGCAAACACGGTCTCATTCCCTGGACCACCAGTAAACTGGATTAACTCGCGAATACGTCGCAGTAGTGGTCCATTAAAGAGACAAAAGGAACTCGTTTCATTCCTCATGAAGCCCGCATAGGAACTTGTGAGTGGATTCCGCCGTGGACGCTGAGGGTAAAAAGTCATACCATGGTCAAGGTACACAAAGGAGGGGTGATTCGGGTGAAGCATAAAGTTATTCTTAACAGTGGACCCAACATTTGTCGCGCCCACCACAAAGTTATTCTTGTTTGGGGAACGATCCATGTTTCCCACAAAGTAGTCAAACATACTCAAGATAGCCAAATGAAGAACCCCGGCGTAGTTCCTCTCCCGAATGAAGCCAATCACGTCTTCGCCAATGAGTCTGTTTAAGTCAAAGAAACCATGCCACGTGTCAGTGTGAGAGGTGTAGGGAATGCGCATCACGCTGGACAAAAAATGTCCCACGTCAGCAATTTTAAGTTGAATAGACACGCCAATGCATTCATCACCACTTTTGGCACGTTCCACATGGTGGTTCTGGCGCGCATAGTCAAAAAGATCTTTCTTCACCCACTCTTCGTAGGTTTTGACACCGGAGGCTCGAAGGTATTCCGCATTGCTCTCCACAAGGTGTTTGTACCTTGACACGCAAGTCTCAAGCATCCGAATTGGCAAGCAGGCCCATCCAGTGGGGGGTACACGATGCGTCAGTAAGAGGCGATCCGCGTGAAATGTCGCCACCTCTCCCACTGCCTCTAAGGGAAAAAGACGCTGTGGTACCTTTACGATAGTTTCCAAAGGTTGTTCGATCACCTCACCACTTGCATCGTGAATAGAATTAAAAACAATCCCAAACTTGATGGTCCGCTGATCCACGGACTGTGAAATCGGCACCAACTCCCCCCAGTTGGAGGGGTTGGTCATGAAATTAATGCAGCGTCGGTCCCGACGGGGGTTGAATGGAACGGAGAGGACATCACACCCCGTGACATCCTTCACCTTGCGGTGTCTCAGATAGCGACGTTTCATCTCATGCTCCGTGACTCCCAGAGAGGTGAGTCGTGTGCAGCTTATATTTGTGACTGTCCACTCGTCTAGTGAGCCATCATGACCTGTCGTCATAGCAGGCCCCCAGTACTTCCGCGAAACAACGCCCTCCAGAAGACTTTCGATACCGCCTGTAAAGCCCCAAAGTGCACTATCCTCTTCGTACAAGGCACTCTTTGGAAGAGACACGGTGCCCCTCGCAAGATCGACTGCTCCCATGTTAGAGTCATCGATAGGTGGTGGTGGTGGTGCGCCACCCTCTCGATGAGTCCGGAACAACTCCAAGTACACAAACAACGCCACACAGAAAAGAAGAACGCGTACAAGATGTCGCCGATGTAGACTCGGTTTTTGACGTGGATATGACCTATTTTCTTTCATAATTCGTTTTGCTTTCCTTCTTTAGTTATCCTTCTCCCACTGAATTTTGTTTTTCCTTGCCCCTCTTTTTCTTCCGTTTCTTTCTTGGCCTTTGTTGTTATTTTTAAGTTGAGTCACACAGTATCTTTCAGGGTCTGGTCTCTTTGTGAAGTCCCCAGCACCACATACGAGTTACAGAGGCGCCCCTCCCCCCCCTTCTGAGTCGCGTGGCGGGGGCAGCTGCAATCGCAGCAGGTTTAACGTTATTGCGGAAAATGCGCGAGGAAAGAGACAGCAACACCGACAATTAACCGATAAGAACGAAAGGAAAGATAAAAATAGAAATAACATGTAATTCACACGCCGCAGAACAGCAGTGGCAACAGAAAAATACAAAATAAAATGTAAAAATTTAACAACTGCCTCCCGCTCAACACTATTGCACTGTTTTTTTTTTATTTTGTGTTGTTTATCGTTATTCGTCCATCCGCACCAGTCGGGTGCGTAATCGTGTGCGCCACTTACTTGCAGTTGTTCATTCCTCTTCTTTTAATTATTATTAGATTGATCCGTGTAGTTGCGTGTGTGTTTGTTTTACGGTGCAACATAACTCTCACGTTTCTTCTCCCCCTCACTCACAGCTGCTGCCAACCGTTCGCCAAGTCCCATCGCCTCAGCCAGACACCGCACTGTCTGCTGGCAGTCGCCGGGGAAGAATATATCGCGGCAAATCCCCTCGGTATCTGCGGCGTGTTGCGCGTACTGACCGTAACCCTCGCTACTACTGCTGGAGTGAATGCTGCCGCTGTGGTTTCTGCTTAGTGGCCGCAGACTTGGCTCGTCCGTGGGAAAGCGAAACATGATGTCACCAACACGCTCCAAGTTGAACAGCACCCGTGGCACATCGGGGCGCACACCGACCGCAAGGCCCGCAAAAGGGTGAACCTGAAGTGAGGTTCCCATGATAAGCAGTAGCTCCACCTTCGGCAAGTCGTCAAAAAGGTCAAAAAACGAATCGGGTAGGCTTTCACCAAAAAAGACAACGTCCGGCTTCACCACACCCCCACATTTGTCACAGTAGGGCACTTTGCCCTGCCGGCACTCATGGCTTACTAAGTCAATGTCGTACGGAGAACGACATCCAATACAGGAGGCAGTTGAAAAGGACCCATGTGCCTCCACCAGCAGTGACTTGGGCAGCCCGCAAGCCCGTTCCAAGCCGTCAATGTTCTGTGTGCAGCATCGCAGCAGGCGTCCCTCATCCGCTAACAGCTTGATGAAATAGTGTACAAGCGTTGGCCAGAAATGGCCCGGCCAAAGGTCCATCTCGCGCACAATATTGTAGAAGACATCTGGACGCTCTCTTAATAGTGTCAGTGAAAAGGCATCTGTCGGGGAGTTGAGGTTGTACTTCCCAAGGTTTGCGTAGATGCCTGTGTGGGGGCTACGAAAGTCAGGGATTCCCGCCGCGACACTTATGCCGGCGCCAGCCATGACGAGAATCTTTGTCACGTTGTTCTGCTCAATGTAGCGGGCAAGACCCTCAAAGGTCGGTTCCCCAACTATGTGCAGAGAGTTGGCGCTGTCTTGAGTCATCGAAAAAAAGCTATCCATCTGGCCGCCAACTGCAGCCACATTTAGATGCGGCAGACATTAACAATAAGACCGCAAAAACAAAGATTCAAAACAAACAAACAAACCAACACAGTAAAGATGTATATGTATACGAGCTACAAGCTAATAAATAAAAAAGTCAAGCGCACACATGAGGAACTAAAGATAAAACAATGTTGTTGTTTTATTTTTTTCCTTGTTACTCTCCCTCTCCCCTTCCCTTTCCGTTTAGTCCCCACTGCATGTTCTCTTTATTGTACACGTTTGGGTGAGCGGTTACTAACAAAAAGAGAAAAAGGGGTGCAAGAAGCAAGTTATATATATCATCCTTTGTGTGTGCATGTGTATTGTTGTTGTTGTTGTTGCTCCTGCTCGCTTCCGTAGCATAACAGGCACACACACAAGTCACATATACAAGAGCAACTCCAAAGACTACAATGTTTCCTTCCTTTTCCATTGAAGGAATGAGGAAGTAGAGGCCTCCTGCCCTTAAAGGCAGGATGGCGAGAACTACCCGTGAGCCCAAGCACCACGCACTGCACGGGTAGCACCCTCATAGAAACGGTATAACTCCACGTTCAATCACAACCTCGTTGTGATCAAGGCACCAGGCGTGTGGAACATCCGGATCCATCTCCATCACAAAGCCGGCATTCCCTTTACATAAGTCCCTTACCTCACTTGCATGCTGCGGTGTCGCCCACTTGTCACTGATGACGTAGTAGAACACCATGCGACCCTCCACAGCTCTCAACAGTGGTTTGTCAAGCGCACGCACCTGACGGAACTCCTGCCGCGCCATACCAAAGCAGTTCCAGAAAATATTCTGATTCAAATGCTGTGTCATCAATCTCCGTAGTGATGGCCTCACTGTGGGCGCGTACCAGCGCAACAATGACGCAAAAATCACCCTGGGCATCAGGAGAACTAATACCAAACAGTAACTAAACAGAGTATAAAGCATCATATTGCTACTCAAAAAAAAAAGTCGTTTCCCGTTCGGTGAATTCTGTATATTTGAAAGTACCCCGCAAAGCGAGAAGCAGCGTTTAATAGAGGAAAAACGCGGTAACATCTGCAGCGCCACAAACGCTCCAATGCTGTGGCCACCAACGTAAATATGTCTTCCATACCACTTCAGCGTGCACGGGGTAAAAATGGCATGCAAAAAGTGATCGGCTGTTTCCACCTGATCCTGTAGATCAAAGGCCCTACCGTTGTTTTGGTCAACAACACTGTGCCCGGCAAACCCCATCACAAGCACGTCCAAACGACGTACAGACATGAGTTCCACAAAACGTTCATAAAGCTGCACGACACCAGGATTACCCGGAAAGAGAATAAACAGCCTTCGGTGCGGGCTCGGCGGCCGCCGCATCGCCTCGGTGCGAGACGTCTCACAAAGATAACCTAAAAGATTCGGACAACTCTGAAGAACCTCCACCACCGATGACGGCCCTCGTGGGGACTGCCATGTCACGATGGCGTTTGGAAATGACATGGCACAAGGCCGCTAGACCCTTTACAGTTGTGGGCATCAAAAAAAAAAAGAGGGGATAAACAATCCATAGACGGAGTGAGTATTCGAGCGTTAGTAGACTCTGCACGAATAACACAACACAATGAGAAAAAGAACCTTGAAAAATAATGTGCAAAAAACACGGCGTAAAATATCTGAGAAAGCGGTATAAGGAGAGCAGCCCCAGCACGTTTCAATAAATACTGTAAGAACGTGGGGGATAAAACAACAACAACAACAACAACAATACACAAACAACAGCATACACGCATAGCTCATGATGATTCAGGCGGCAAAGTTGAAATGAGGCCAGTAAATCTACTTCCCTATCTGCATCTGCCGCTGCAACGTCGCACGTTTAAGCTGCCGCAGCTCTCACTCGGAAAAACGCGAAAAGTTAGGAACTCGTCCATGCACTTCTATTAAGCGAAGTATATGGGCAACACGCTCATTTGTTCCTGTAAATGGACGAGACTTTGGGTGAGAAGTGGTTTCCTCGACCATTCGAGGACCTTGTCCGACTAACACCTCCACAGAAGAGTCTGACGCATCGCCTCTCAACGGTCCTGCATTCGATGACGGAGAAAGACCCGCCTCCAGCTGTTTCTGATATGCATGCATCTGCGCACAACGCTTCTCCAACGCCTGCTGAAGCTCCCGCTGTTGTCGTTTCAGCGTCACAATGTCGTTGCCACAAGCTCCTTCCGCAGTATGTTCCTCCTCGTCATCGCCTCCTCCACCGTTTGCGACCCTGTCCAAATCCAGAGCAGGAGAGTAGAGGTGAATGAGATACTTCGCCAAGTGTTCGTAGCCTGGTCGGCGCGTGCCGTCGGCAGACAACCCCTGATGAGCGCCTGAAGCCAGCCATGGCCGTACAACCAGCTGGTGCCCCACAAGTTTGATTTTAACGCGGCGATCAATAAAATAGTCTCCTCTCGCGCCAAGACGCCGTATTGACACAGGAAACGGGAAACCAAGCCCATTAAGCAGCTGAACCACAGCTACATCAATTGCATCAGCCATGTCAGAAGCATCTGCTGCAACGCAGTATCGCACACATTGACAGGAGCTCACAGTGCGGAGAGTGCAAAGGGCATCTGCAACACCCCTAGTTGAATACGCTGGAAACTCCACGTCCGTGTTGTCCACCGTATGGTCCTTGGGGCAAATGTCACGAAATGTAAAGGTAGACTTTTTTTGCGTCTCTTGCGCCATACAATACATGTCGCGTTTACTCATGTAGGCAGCCTTCAAGGCCTTAAACCCCTCTGTAAGGGCAACTACTGCATCGGAAACGCCACGTTCCTCTCCTTGGGACTGGCCTCCCGTGCAAGTTTGATGTGCCACCATTTGACGTAGTGCATCATTTACTGCCGTCAAATCATCTACTTTTGTCTGCAGCTGATTTATTTTCTTTTCCATCGCAAGCAATTTATCCAAGTTGGGCATCTTGGGATGCTGCTCGGCGGGAGTACTATGTGCACTCACACAGCCCTTTTCCACTGCAGCCACAGTTATGCCGCTTACATCAAACCCCAATAAACGCAGGCTGGTTACATCTTCTGTCGACCAATTTGGTGTCGCCTCTGCGTCGCCACCGCAAGCCTGCAATTTGCGACGCAGCCGCCTTGCGTCGCTGGCGAGGTCTTCAATGTACTGTGCCATCAGCGCCAACTCTCTACCACTCTCGGTGGCATCTTCTCCCCCCGCAACGGCATCCGCACGAGCTGCAGCCGCCTCAATCTCGTACTGGCGGATAAGAAGGTCGAAGGAACGCTCCGTTATGGGAAAGTATTCCTCCGCCCCCATCCCCGTACTGTCGATGGGGACTCGGCAAGGGGAACTGCTGCCCTAATTGCACAACAACCATGAGAGACACAAACGCGAAAACAAAAAAAAAGAAGTAAAAATGAAAAACAAAGCCATGTGAAACATAACACCAACACCGTCGCGTCCATCGGCCCCCCCCCCCCCCCCCCACTCACTCATTGCTGTAAATGCGGTTCACATGCAAGAAAAACACATGCCCGCCCCTGACAGCGGTCAGCTACAGAAATAGTGCAATCATTATTGAATAAGGCGGTGGTGAAGAGCGATGCGGCCCCCCTCTCATCACCAATATTTTTTTTCCCTCTCTCAATCTCACTCTCACTCTCCTATTCCAGCCTGCTAACTTTACCCTCCCCAGCGAGAGAGAAAAAGAGATAATATGCCTTTGCAGTAAAGACACACAAACTAGCAGATCAAGATGATAGGCACATATCTGCACACACAACGTCAACTCTCCCTCACGTCTTCCTTGCTGTTGCTTCAGCTACCCAGTATTTCCTGCCTCTCACAAATCTTTCATCGTTACTCCGTTTCGCCCTTGCTCTCTCACGTGCATGCCTTCGTGCATTTCCGCTGACCATTGCTCCCTCTTCCCTTCCACCCACTCGCCACAAAACTCACACGCAAAAAGGGAATGAGTAAAAAACAAAAAAAACCTGACTGAAAGAAGACAAAAAAAAAAAAAATCAATCGGCGGTACCTTCAGTGCTGATGGGGAGACGCGTGACGCGGATGCCAGGGTACGTCTTGAACAGGTCAGCAAAGTACTGCACCACCTTGTCGCAATAGTCACTTTTGTGCAGCCACAACTCCACACGCAGTGACTCGCGGTGCACACTGCCAGGCTTGTGTGCAATGCGCACGACATCGGCGACGCATTCATGGCCTGTGACAGTCTGTAAGTGTTCCCCCAACACCGCTGCGAGCACCAACACCACGGCTTGTTCGCCCTGCGCCTTCGTCCGCGTAAATACGGAAACCCGATCACCGTCCGGAAAGTTCTCAAAGTAGGGCTCCACTTTGTTTCGGGCAAAAACCAAGTTATCATCTGCCGGTAGCAACACCAGGGAAGGAAAAGAATTAATGGTGGCGTACACCTCCTCCGCTGTCGTCACCCAGTCCAGTTCCTTTGGCTTCTGCTGCTCATCAAAGTCTTTCCCCTTTTTTTTTGTCGGACAAATGGAAAATATGTGACAAACCAGCGATCCATCAGCGGGTACGTCTGTACTGGCGGCGGGTTGCTCATGACCTCCTTAGAAATGTTATCGATTCCTTTAAATTACTGTCCCTGTATTAGCGGCTTCTCCACTGGATTCCGCAAAAGACCAACGTCTATGGTGCAAATACGCGTGTATCTTCTAGTTCTCACAACTCTACTCTGTTTTTCCTATAGTCGTCCCACAGCCCCCACCCCCCACACACACTCTGCCGGAGACGAGACCACTGCAAGCGGGTGAAGAGGTGGATAAATGAGAAAAAAAGTAAAGAACGAGAAAACAAAAAAAACAAAAACAAATAAAAAAAAATCGTTTTTATCATCTACTTTTTGAATGCTGCTACTTTCACAACACTTCTTACCCCTCGCTCGCTCCTCGCAAACCGTGTTCTTCGTCGTGTTCCCGTTCAAACCCAAAGAGTGTGAAATGCAGTCACTTTTTTACGTGGTTTGCATTCATGAACACGTTTTTCCCTTACCCGCATTTCCCGCCGTGTGGATGCGTGCTCGTGCCTCTCTCATGGCCGCAGGCCACCCACGCCACACTCTCACCGATGCCAGAAACAAGGCAACATCAAATCGTCATAACAGAAAAAAAAACACGATTCACTCCCAAGTTCCATCCACAGCGTCCAATTGTGCAGGAAAGGCACGTAGAACGTCTAGGCTTCCCGCAGCACGTGAAACGAATGCTGCAGCACCCTCCTGATGCAGCGACCGTGGTAATGAATCACGGACTCGTGATCATCACTGTCGCCTACAGCTCCGCGGTAACTACACATGGCTTCCGTCATTCGGTGTAGCACTTCAAGATCAACGTCGTTGAGAGCCGCAAGGACGCCCATCGTTTCAAGAGCTCCTGCGACGTGTGACAGCATCGAGGCACACGCAGCCTTTGCCATCTCGTGTGTTGTGTGGCGAAAAACATCCACGCACAGTGTACAAGTTGCGGCGAGTGAGACACGAGGATATGTGGCAATAGTGTAATGGCCAATGAGATGCAGGGCGGCAACCTGCACAACAGGGCTGTGCTGAGACCCACACAACCCAACAAGAACATCGTAAAGGGTGCATCTTCTCTCCAATTTGCAGTAATCATCGATATTGCGCAGTGTGCGCCCCTCCTCGTCGTAGTCGCAAAGGCCAAGAAGAACATCAAGCAAACGCACCTTCATGCGGCTAATGCGTGGCGGTGTTACGGCACAAGTGACGCCTGAAAGGATAGAGCGTAGTGCCACCGAGCTGCCCTCGTCCACGCTGAGAAGGCCCAGCACAAGACGCGACACAAACGATGAGTCCACAGAGTCCAACCGTGCAAGCGACCACCACGTCAATGTTGTGCATGCAGCTACAGCAGCGCATGCATCATCCACCTCAACAAGCACACGAACGAGCAGCCACATGGCGGATTGTACAACACCACCGCACTCCTTGACGTCCCCCGGGCAATTATCATTTACTGTCTTCCTACCGCTAGGCATCTGTTTTCGGGAGAGGCGAGAGGCAGCCTCGGCTGCCCCACGTGAGAGTGCCAGAAGATGAACCACAAGCGAGGCAGTGGAGCTCACGTCAAGACTCTCCTCAATCATCCGCAGTGTAGTCCTCCACTCAGCAAATGTGGTGTCATCCGTGTACGCATCGGAGTCGTACTGCTGTACGGTGGCAATGCAAATCTCCAGCGTCGTCGCAGCCGCAGTATCCACAACGTCATCCTGCAAGGCATCTACCAAAGATGAAAGTTGTTGCAACTGTGACAATAGTGCACTTGCTGCCTTATGCCTTTCCATTGCACTTGCATACTCTGTAAAAATGGAGTGTATGACATCCACGGCGAGAATACGGGGAATCAATAGCACTGCCCACCGCCAGCATGCGTAGGAGATTGTCGCCACCTTGGAGACAACTTCGCATACGCGATCCAAAGTAACTCGGGTGCCGAACAGTTCCTCCGCGCTCAGCTGAAGACACATCTCTTCAACTATGCGACCCAACATAATCTCCTCGCTATCACTGTCGGCATTCCCCTCTAGTTCGTCTTCAGTGTACAAAAATGCAGCCGAGTTTGAACTTTTCTTTCTCTCTTCTACAGCAGAGGCATTTGGCATTGCAGCACGCTGCTGGCACATCGTTGCCGTCGCCATCAACACCTTACATACGGCATCCTTTGGAATAGCAGCATGCAATATGAAACGCCGCAAACCACGTATGCGCACGGAAGTTGGAGAGGGACATTGAAGATCCACAAACACCTTCATCTGCACTCGATCTACCGAGTACGAGCCACGAACAGACATGAGTGCGCCTCGCACTAGAATGTGCGCAAGCTCCTCAAACTGTGCTGGTAACTCCCATAATACCGCTAATATGCCTTCAAGCAGAGCACAGTGCTCGGCTGGTAGAGCGTCGCCAAGCGCGAGCAACTCAAGTAGACCAGGTGAAAGTGGCTCTAGTGTAAGCAACAACGCACGCGGCGACGGACCCAGCGTGCAGCCCCGCGCAAGTGCAAGGAGACGGCGCAACGCCAGCAGGACCTCATCCCTATCCCTGTCCCCGGTGGCAACGCGTAAGGTGAGTGCCCTAAATGCAGGTGTGAGGAGATGCCTATTATAAAGACAGAAGCATTTGTAGCTGCGGGCAAATACCGAATTGTCTTTCTCGTCTCGAGGCGGTAGGTGCAGTGTGGCGTTAAGCATGGTCGCGATGCCCAGCTGTAGTCTTTCCTCAATTGTTTCTCGCTTTAGGAGACGCCCTTGTCGGTTCGACTGCCTCTTCAAAAAAAGGGGCAAACGATGCTGCACCAGATCCACCTCGGGAGTAACCGACTTCTCCGTCACACACGCCAAAAGATTCACCAGCTGCGCAGAGAGCAGCATGACCTGTTCCGTCAACGTTAGACATTCGGTGTAGGTCACGCTGCCTTCCTTCAAAACCCACGCACGATGTAGTGGGGTGTAGAAGAGGGACGCAATCTGCTTGGCAGCATCCATCGCCATGCCCTCCTCCACGCGGTCGTCGAGTAGTAAGACTCGAACCACACCCATAACACCGTCAGGAAGCGTCATCATGAGACCGTTGAGGAGACTGGAGATAAACTTCTTCTTTTGCAGAAAACGAGGCGCATTAAAGAGACCCTCACCCACGTGATTCTGCGACGCACCACTCACCAAAGCCCGCTTGCCGTGGAGAAGCAGAGGATAAAGCGCCTGGACAACGCGGTACGTTTGGCACACACGGGAAAAACAAAAATACAGCAACAGCTCCGTGCAGTAACGCCGCACCTGCACATCCACGTAGAACTCAGATTTCAAAATGTTAAATGTATCAAGGCGCGGGAGAGTCTCAACGCGCACCGTACGGTTCTGCTGGGGGAAAGACTCATCTGCAAGAAACAACATCGCCGCAAAAACTTCCTGCAGGTAGTACTGTTCAATAAGAAGATGTGCATCATCATCCGACTGGGGAGCAGCAGCAGCAGCAGCATTAGTAGTAGACGATGACAAGAGCCAGTGCTCCAGAATCTTCTGCAGCTGTTCAAAGATGGTCACCTCAATCCTGGGAGCGTCCTCAAGAAAGGCACTGCGTAGAACGCACCGCAGCGTCTCGGCTTTCCCGGCCACCTCTTCAAGACGAGTAAGTGAAACCATAGAAGTAGCTAACACAAGCGTGTATATGTACGTATGCACGTAGCAGGGAAAGAAGAAGCAACACACGTTTTATTGAAAAAAAAAAAGCATACATGGAAAAAATTTTGATGTGTACGTTTCAGAGAAACGACGCACAAAGCACAAAGGAGGGGAGGGGGAAGAAAAAGAAGAGCAACGAGAACAAATACCAATAAATACAAAATGTGTTTTCCCCCGTTTGTCTCGGTGCGTACATGTGAGTGCGCTCCCACCTCAGGTTGAGGACTCGTCAGGAGCTGCAGCTGCAGTCAGCATCAGCGCAAGACCTTCAACCCACGTCTTGGGTGTGCATTCCAGCTCCGCGACGGTCCACAGTTTTCCCTGCTCCGCCGCATCCGGCGGCATCTCATGCACGGTGACCGCAAACACGTCCTCGCTATAGTTAAGCCGACTAAGCATCGTTGCGAGAGCTCGCCACTGTATGAAGTTGCTCGCCGCCGCGCCCGATGGCAGGGCGCAGGCCTGTCGACGACACTCCACCACAACACTACAGTATTTGTCATTCCGCAACCACTGCGCTGAGACAAACACGTCGCGTACCAGACGTGGAAACCCAACAAGAGACGCAAGCGGGATATTTGTAGGCTCGCGTCGCAGGAGAAACTCCAACACAGACTCCTGATCGCCCCAGTTGGACGGAAGGAAGGAGGCAGCAAATTTTTTAATTCCATCCACCGAGTGGCGCGTCACAGCTATAAGTTCCAAAAGAGACGCTAGGCACTGCAATGGCCACACAAACATGTCACTCACAAAGGCGCACGTCGATCCTTTGCGCGGGAGCAACGATTCACAGTCCAAGCACCATCGCACCCCACGCGCGACCTCAGCGTCACTGCACACGGACCCTGTTCTCTCTACCATGAGGGCAGCCACGCGCTTCTTCAACTCTTCATCTCCCTCTTCCTCTGCCTCCTCCGCTTGCTGTGACTGCGGCTCACCTGCACCGCAATTTTCATCTTCACTGACTGCAGTAGTCGTGGGGCTACGGCTGGCTTCAAACCCAGGCAAGCAAGGTGCCGTCCCCTCAAGCAGTGGAAACAACACATCTGTGATCACTCTGTAGCACTCCACGGCATCCTCCACACCACAATCCACGTGGCCATCACGCACTCGCCGCAGCGCCTTGAGAGCGATATCTTTTATAACTGTGGAAAGGGCATAATTGGGAAAAATCGCTTTTGAACCTGTTTTCGCTGTAGCACGAAGAAGAAACCAATCCGCATCCTCACTCACCTCCACCGTGCGCAGCACCTGGTCGCGCCAGTGAGCGCTTACAGCACACCATCCAATGCGCAATGCCGTTTCCCGAGCTGCAGCCCGGGTGACATCAAAAACGGCACGCTTCTCTGCCACAAGACGACGCAGTGACTCCAAGTGATCTTGCTGCCACGCAAGCAACTCCTCATTATCGGTGGGAGACGCAGTTAGTCGCTCAAACACCTCGTCGTCTCGCCCAAGTGTGTCCCACAGCAAAAACCGGACGAAGGGTGACAAATGTTGAAGTGAGGCGAAGGTATCAAGGTGACGCCCGAGTACTACAAGGGCGCGGTAGCGCAGCTCCTCGTCCACGAGGATGTCTTCCATTCCAGAAGAGGTCGCCTTTTTGGGATGCAAAAAGATGCGATTTTCGTCGAGTGGAGGACGACGCTTCTTTGGCTCAATCAACTGAATCTCCGTGTTGACCTCAGAGTGGGGGTGGGGAGAAGGGAGCTGCACAACACGACCCAACCGCGGCAGGCGGTGTTGGTCTTCCGTTCGCCGATCTCCGTCGTAACGCGGCAAAACGCCAAGCTTATGCGATGTCCGCTTGTGGTACGAATACGCGTGCGGATCGGCGCTCTTTCGCATGGCGGACACTAGCAACGCCTCTTCCATGTTCTCCTCCTCAGGGAAGCCAAACACGTCAAGTGCTTGAAGAAAAGCACGACAAAGATCACCACCCCGCATGTCTGTGACAGCCAATGATGAGAAGCGCTCTATCATGGCATTTAGGTGAGAATGAAAGACCCCGCTGAGCCTCTCTCGCTCTGTGGCAGCCAACGTAGCTGTCTCCGCCTCCCAAAACGCTACAAGACGCAAATTCAAGTCATGAATAATGACTCGGCGCGTATCCCACGACCGCTCAATTGCAACAACACCGCAGGTATAATGCAATTGCTTTAGCATGCTGGTGTACAACACCATATTTACCCGCCTCCAGAGGAACACACCCAACGGCTGCGTTGATTCGCACAGTGTCTCACCCTCGTCACAGGAAGCGTCAAGTGCCTCACCGTCCAGATTGTTGGTGTTGGTGTTGTTGTTACTTGCGTCCCTCGTGCTTGACAAGGAGCATGAGCGGCGCCGTTTACCCATTACTATGCGCCTGCGCGTTCTTTTTTTATGTGTATATTATTTTTCGTTCGTTCCTTGTGTCCGCTTGTTTGGTTTCCCCCCCCCCCCCCCACCTTCGTCTTTCCGCCCACACAGTCTAAAGGGAATGTTGCCACAAGAGGAGGGAGGTGGGCAGAAGAAAGCAGCGCACTTGCAGATGTGTCTAACGACAATGAATACCCCGCTTTGTCTTCCACTAGGATAATAAAATAGTAATAATAATGCTAAAAACATAAAAAAAAACGGGGGAAAATAAATATTGTCGGTACGAAAAATCGCTGCAATTAGACGAGCACTAAAAAAAAACAAAAATAATGTGTGCCGCTGTTAAGACACATCCATCCGTACCCCTTCATCCTCAGCCTTCTTCAACCATACACACACACACACACACACACTGCATGGTGCTGTTGCACTAAATGTAGTCGGGGTTAGAGTCCTTTACGTCCTGAATGAGCCGGATGGGAACGCCGCGAAAGTCGAACTCTTCCACAAGAGCGTTTTTCATCATCTCCTGGAGCGCCTTTGGCAATGTATTTTCATCGTTCTTCGTCTGCAGCTGAAGCAGAAATGTCGGCGGACGCGTATTCACCTGTGCAATGCGTCCCACACGGGCAACGTGGTAGGGAATGATAACTGACTTCTCCATTTTGCGCCAGAACCGTGTCAGCTCCGCACGCCGCACCCGTTTGTTCCACGTATCATAAAGTGACAATGCCTGATCCAGGAGTAAGCTGAGGTTTAGTCCCGTGTGGGCGGAGACAACGACGGCGTTGCTGTACTTTACCTCCCGTACTTGTCGCTTGATTTTGAAGTCAATCGCCTCTGCAGTCGCACTCTGATCCAGCACGGCATCCCACTTATTGGCACACAGTAAAAACGGTCGCCCCTCTGAAGCAACAGAGTGCAAGACAGCCATGTCGTACTTGTTAGGATGACCTTCTGTGGCATCAAAAACGACAATCACCACATGCGCGTAGCGAATCTCATTGACGGAGAGTTCGTGAATGCGGCCAATGAAATCACGGTCGGCACGGAATCGGTGCCGGCTCAAGCCAGCAGTATCAATAAGCTTCACTTTACGCCCCTTGTAAATGCATGGTAGTTCCACTGGATCACGGGTTGAGTTTTTCTCATTTACGGCACGGTTACGCTCAAAGCCCACTAAACGGTTGATTAGACTCGACTTACCGCTATTTGTTCTCCCCACAAGTGCAATACGAATAAAGCGATCTGCGCAATTGCGGTCACGTATCTCCTCCATGGCAGACTCGTCTCCCTGCAGGGCGAGATCCTCAATATCCCAGTCATTCTCCACTTTCTGCATCGCGTGGATATGGTACAATGGCTCCAGCACAGCCGCAAGCATCTCCATTCCCGATTTTAGCCGCGCAGAAAATGGAATGGCATTGCCTAACCCAAGTTCATTGTAGCGTTCAAGGACACGATCCTCCTCCTCTAACGAGACGAGATCCATCTTGTTCACCAGCACAAACGTTGGCATGCACTTGAGATGCAAATACCGAATGAGGTCAAACTCGGCTGGGTGCAGATCTTCATCCACCGCTGTGACGAAAATGGCAACATCAGCGGTCTCCACAGTGCGAAAGGCCTCCTCCACCAGTTTGCCGTTCACCATGCCAGGTGTGTCAATGACGGTGAAATGCATCCCTTCCAACTGGGCATGGCCCTCCACCGAGTCCCGCGTGATGCCGTCAAAGTCACGTACAACGTTCTTCCGATTTGGCATCGTCGGGTCCTCGCTCAGCAAATTAAACAGAGATGACTTACCGCTGTTCATGCGACCAACAATTGCCACACGAAGCCGTTGGTCGCCGAGGAGCTTCACTACCGGCTGCCACCCCGCCACACGCTGTCGCTGCTCGATGGTGTGATTGCTGTCGGGTAGCGCAGGCGAGATGTCATTGAGAACACCACCCGAACGCCGAACCTGTTCGCGCCAGTCTGAGCTGAGACCGTGTCGGACCTGCCTACCCAACGGCAATGCAAATGGCGAACTCTTCGTCGTCGTTGTTGCAGCGGCGCTACTAGCGGTGTTCGGCGGCGTGGATGTGGTGAGAAACATCGTGCCACCGACACACCCGACAGTCGCAAGACAACGTCTCCGCATACGTTGGTGCTCGCTCCTTCACATTGCGTTTTCCCACACACACACAAACACACACACAATGAGAAGGTGGGGGAGAGGCAGTAGACAGTAGATAGTGCGAATGCGCACAAAACCCCACACAATGACCATCGCCCTCAACCACAAAAACAAAACAAAAAAAAACAACTAAAAACAAAAAATAAAGACGACAAGACAAAAAAAAAAAAAACTTTCTCTCGTATTGCGCAGTTGTGGTCTTGTGCAAGAGACACGAGACGGGTCCGCACACATATAGGAGAGAGGGGGAGAACGACGAAGCAAGAAAAAAGGGGGGCAGACCAAAAAAAAAGGCAAACAAACAAAGCTGAATAAATATTCAGCCAAAACAAATACCCGTGATCCACCTCACATGAACGTCTTAAGGTATATAGTTAAATAGAAGTTCATCCACAACTTTGCGAACACCATCGCTCTTGGCGGTGGCAAGGCAGTCATTGCGGATGTATTCCACGTTGTCCGTCTGCAGCGGGTGAGCCGCCAAAACCAGTTTCACCAACTCCTCATTCACGGCCGACTTACTCAGTTGTGCACGCAACACAGCCCGAACAGGGCGTCGATCCGACGGGTCAAAGCACTTATTTGCAATAAACGCGCGGACGGCGTCCACGTTCTCTCGCTCGCAGGCCGTCAAAAACAAATGTTTGAGGTGATACTCCTCAATAGTCCGCTTGCGGTCCCGCATCAACTCAAAAAGAGGGGCAAGCTGCACCACATGACCGTGAAGTACGGCGGTAGCTATGAGTACCGCCAAATGTTTGTCGGTAGCAAACTTGGCAAAACGGTAAATCGTGTTTGAGTCCCACTGCCGCCCAATAAGCTCAACGTAAATGACTTCATCTATGCAAGCCGCACCGAGCTCTGCCTCGTGGACGCGGAGAAATTCCGTCAGACCATCATTGTCGCGGTTATAAATGTACTGGCGCAGTAAATCGTTCAAAGATTGTTTCTGCCCCATAACGTCACCATGAATTTCCTTCCTTTGCGTGTATGAGTGTGTGTGTGTACACGTGTTCAACACGACGGCCTGAACTAGGCAGTGTTTCTAATTTCGTAATCGTATGCGGGAAGCTTCTCTGCGTGTCCTCTGAGGGCACGGCAGCAGAAGATTCAAACGTAAACACGCACACACACAGAAAAAAGGGGACAAAAAAAAAGTGTGGAATGAGGAGCGAAATTTACCCTCAGAAACTGCAAGAAAAAAACCGGCGTACGCCATAAATGCCAGGCAACAGCAGAAGAAACTGTGTGATCATGACAAAACAAATCCAATACCTGCAGCAACGGATGGCACAACAGAGGGAAAGAAAAAAGTGGGAAAAAAAAGGAGTGGGAGGCATAGACGCCACCACCACCCCAGACAAAACCATTTCATTCAGCACCTCTTTTATTTCCTTGTCCCTCCCCCTCCTCTCTGTTCGCATCTACTTGCAGTAATTGATGTTTACACGCGACAAGAGTGTTGGGATGGAGGCGATGAGGGAGCCGTACTTCGCGGCGTTTTCATACAAATCAAACAGAGGTGCGGCAACCAGCTCCATGTCACGCTGCGCCACCGTCAGCAGCATCTGCGGTGGAAGGTGCACAAGAAAAACGGTTCGCACCTCCTTCACATCACTCTCAGCCACATGCGCTGGAACGTACGGGTACATAAAGGGATCAAAGTGTGGCCTGTACCACCGCCCAAGGACTTCGCCAACGCGAAAGGACGACGTGGACGGCGCCACATTATGCGAAGCACCAACCTCAACCACCGTCTCCGACTGCTCGTTCTCCGCTGCCCGTGACGTCATCGAACTTTTTTTTTCATTTAGCAAGTCCCTACCAAGCTTTCGCAGTAGACACATCTCCTCCGGTTCACCTTTCCTGCAACGCCCACCAGGCAAGCAGAAGACGGCCAGATTGTTTACGTTCGTCGCTGGCAACACGCGTGACTGTGCTAGCGACTTTGTGTTATTGTGCCGCAGCAAAAGGACGTGCGGGTGGTCGTGATCGTGTACAAGAAGGACACCCTCAACCGAGTGCACACATTGCTCCTCGCGACAACGCGCCTTGAGGCTCATGAGTTTTTCTAGTGGCGTCTTGAGTCGCCGCTCCACAGCCTGAGAGGCATTGCCGCCAGCATCACGACGTTTATTCACCGCACCACCACCGACACCACTGCCGTCGTTCATGCCGCTATTATTATTAGTGTTGGTGTTCGCATTGGTGCCCCGCACCACCGCCTGCATGACACTCATAACAGAGGGGTCCTGCAGCAGGTAGGCCTCGAACGGGAACACATCAATCTTCGCCTTGAGCGACATTTAATGGCCTTGCACACACCTGCTCTCTGTGAACTACGACCGACGACCTAGTCCTGCAGAAACAATAACGACAATAAGAAACTCACGAAATCAAAAACAAAACACCATCAAAAGGAAGAGAAAGTCACAGACGACGCAAACACCAGGGACACAACCCAAAGTTGCCCAGAACTGGCATCCTCAAAGCTTAAGTTAACTTTCATTTTGGGCGCAAGTTGTCATACCCCCTCTCCTGTCTCCGCGTTGTGTTTCTTGGAAGGTGCTGCACCCACGACTTGCTCGTTCCCACCAAAGCCCTCTCCCCACCGTCAAGAAATGTACAGAAATACACTTTTATCTCCTCTCTCTTCCCCCACCCCACCCCACCCCACCCCACCCCATTTTTTTTTTGATGCCGCCGCTCATTCGCTACGGGTGCTTCATCCCGCCTTTTTTGTGCTCACTCCGAGCCTCCAGTGCACGTAGGCGTTTATGCTGCCTTTTTCTCGTGGGCCTGCCGTGGGGCACCTCTCGTACTAATCCTCATCGCCACGTTTTTTACATCACCTCTTCGCAGTGGAGTAGAAAATATCTAGCTCGCTGTGTTTCGTCGGTTTTGTCACCTTCCCGGTGCGGCGCCGTTCAATTTTGTCAACTTCCTTTGAGAGGTCAATGATCTCCGCGATGCGGTTGACACCCACCCGACGAATTTTAATGACACTCTCGAGGGGAATTTCAATTTGATAGGCATTTTGCGGGGCCACAAACCTGTCATTCTCAGAAACAAAGTAGGAGTAGAGGCCCTGCAGCAGCACAAGGTGGGAGACCACGAGAACAGGCTCGGTGCTGGCTTGAATGTCGTGAATGTGCGGCTCGAGGCGAGCGTTGTAAAGCTGGTGGATACACTCGCCATTGGGCCATGCGGTGTGGTAGGGATCTGCCTGCATTTGCAGCAGTGTGCCTGGCATCGTCCTACGGACGTCGGAAAAAAGTTGTCCGTCGCAATCCCCATGATTCACGTTGTCAAGTGTGGGTAAGTATACCACGCGACAACTCAATTTTAGAGCCTCGCTCTGTGGATTCACAGCACCGACCTGTTGCAGCACGCTCTGTTCTTCAAAGCGTTGTACTGTTTCTGTGCAGCGAAGAGCACAACTACTCATAATAGTAACCTTATTTAGCTGAACCTCTTGTTGAAAGTATTCAAAAAGTGCTTCACTATACGCCTGCCCACGCTCTGTCAGTCGTGAATTTCCACCTATTCGACCGGCAACCAAGTCAACATACTCCCCTGCCCGGGTAAGGTACAGATTGCTAGGAGCATGGCACAAGTTATGCAACATGTAGAAAAGTCGTGTCGGCATCCATCCAGAAATGTTATTAAGCGCATATGTTACCTGATCTTCAATGCGGATATACGTGAGATCCTTGTCAGCTGTAGGATTCAGGGGTTTGTACACGGTTTTTAGCTGTTCAATCGAGGCATAGTAGTCATCAACAAAAGTTTCCGGGACATCCGGATTCATTTCCTTCATATGATTCACATTTAACTGCAGAATCTCTGGATCATTATTCACAACCTCTACAAATACCACACGATTCGGCGGAATGCGCTCCGTTTCTTTAATCGCACTCATCAACGCCCTACGACTTGACGGGCTGCAGCTCGTGCCATCTAGCACCGCCACGCCGTCGGTTTCCGCTATAAATTGTGTCATGTCATTTGCGAGGGCAGAAGAAATGCGAGATTCCCCTTCAAAGTTGTCTTCATAGCTGGAGCGAGAAAAAATACTGCTTGGTAATCCATTCCATTGAAAGTAGCGTTGAATCTGCTTCGCAATATACGTTTTACCGCTCCCAGGAAGACCTACCATGATGACAATAAGAGTTCCCATCATTGGTTGGGGAATCCGGGAAAAATCCCTATGCCCACATGTGAGGGGACTATCAAAGAGAGAACTATCCGACCTACTGCAGGTGTCTATCTCTTGACGATGGGCCTCAGAGTGCTTCAGGAGCAGCTGCACAACGTCACTGTGGTGATTCTCCTCCGCCAGTTTCAAAGGCGTTTTCTCAGTTTTGTCCAAAAGCGCAGGGTCAGCCCCAAACTCAAGCAGTAGACAAACCACATGGACATGACCCAAGGCACTAGCAATATGCAGTGGGGTCTGCTCGTCGTAGTCCCTGCAGTCCGTATCAACGCCGCAGTTAAGAAGTGTGCGCACCCCCACAGCGTCACCAGACGCTGCCAACTGGCAAAGGTCAACCGAAAGCATGTGCATAACGGAGGAATCCATGTCTTCCTGCGGAGTTACATCGCCTACCGTCTCATTCAAGTTCCCCGTGAATTGCAAGGAAGATAAACGCCGATCTATCTGTACAATTTTTTTTTGAATGGCCGCCATTCGCGCAATGGTGCAAGGCTTTGCCTTTCGTTCGTCATTCCTGCGCGTTACTAACTTCGACGACATCCCGGGCATTTTTGATTGCGCTTGGAAGTGCAATGTTGCTGCCACAACGCAATGCCGCGTCTCCAAAGCAACGATAACAAAAAAGTAAAATAAAAATAAAAAAGGAAACGACGAGAAAGAGTTTGAGTTTTGGCACTACACGCGAGCACCTAAGTGATTATTATTATTTTTTTTTCCCCCTTTTTTTTCTTCTTTCCATTACGTGGGGCGTATGTGGGGAAGAGAGAGCAGTGAGGTGTTCTTCGACCTAAGACAGCGGTGTCGCTCGCGGCGGACGCGGACGCCGCTGCTGCTACTGAAGAACAACAAGAAGAAACCCACCTGCCACGACGCTCATAACACACACACACATCTATAATCATGTAGGCGTGTAAAAATACACGCTTACAGGCGTGCACGCGTGACCGTCAACGGCACGCCGCGTGCCACAAACGCATCTCTTGTGTATGTGTGTGTGTGCCTGCACACCCCTCGACGCAAAACCGGACACCGTCTTGAAAAACAAAAAAAAAAAAGGGAAAACATGATGCACGTACAAGTGCATGCACTCCCCATCCAAGACTAAAAACAAAACATCATCAGAAAGAAATTAAAACAAAAAAAAACGCCACACGCACCACATCATGACTGCTTAACGAAGAAAAACGCAACCGTCACAGGCAACAAAAAAAAAAAAACAGATCACAAATATGCATCTATACACCCAAATGAAGTGCATGGGTTGCCGACAATCACACCGGTACCTGCATTCATCTCCATCACAAAAGATAACGAAAAAGAAGCAGCAGTCGGTGGCGCATGTGCACGGCGGTTACGTCTAATTAATTTTATAATAAACCAGGGCAGCAGCCAACAATAAAAACAACACACATGGAAAAAGAGACAACGAAAAAAGGAAAAAAAAATCGGGGTGGTGGGAAACGAAAGAGAGATCACTGAGGAACAGTAGGGGATGTGTGGGTGTTTCCTTTTTTTTTTTTTTGTGTGTGTGTGTGCATGCTTCTCTCTTTGCTTAATGAAGGGACGAGGGCAAAGAGCGTGGCAGGTTATAGTCGAAACACACATGTACTTTGAACCTACGCAAATGCATGCATGGATGAGGTGAAGCAGATGTTCCATAACGACATCTCCGTCATCGGCGGGGCATTCTCTCGCTTTTTCCAGTCACCTCACCCTCCTGCCCCTCCAGTAACTCCCCTCCAGGCACACTCCACCCACCCCCCACACACACCTCAGAGCCTTTTCATCCTTCCAATCCCCGCGTCTTTCTATACAAACCTATTACATGGCCTCCTGCAGCCCAGTTCTTGTCAGCTCGGAGAGTTGCAGGTGACTCACGTTGTTGTATTTGCTTCTAGAAAAAATATCGTGGACGCCACCGGCGCCTACAGTCGAGTTGCGGCACAGGGCAGCCCCAATGACAGGTAGTAGCGACAACACTTCCTCACACGCGCGTCCGGTTGGAATGCTGAAGCACACACGACTCAAATAAACAGCCGCGGCAGCAAGTGAGGAGAGTCTGTACTGTCGATAGTGAGTGCGAATGGCCAGGGTGGCAAGGATGTAAAGAAGGCAGTTGCGTTGCGCCTCACTTGGAGGGGGGTCTTGCGGCAGAAGAACCCCCATGCCCACTGCACTGAGAGTTGGAATCACCACGTCAAAGCCAACAAGCTCAAACAGTTTGCACTCTGTAGCGACCAACATGTCCACCGTAAATTGACCCTTGCCGTGACGCACCAACGTCTGGAGTGGGACCGGAAAAATCTCCTCGTGCTTGGATGCCAACAAGAGGGCCGCACAGCCCACAAGGTGCAGCAGCCCCCGCCGTATCGCCACCCTGGACAAGTAACGGTCCAGAATCGCCACCGCGAGAAAAAACGTCTCCAACCGTAAATTGGTCGCCATACTGACATTAAGCAGCCACTCCGCGTGAAGCTCACGCATCGGAAGCGTCACGTCAGATTGCACTGATTGAATTAATGTCGAATGCGGCAGCTCATCTCCCATGGCAATCAAGTCATCTAGAATAAGACCGTAGCAGCGGAAGTCAAAGGGAACCAAATAATCTACAGGTGCACGCACACCAAGCAGCGCATGCCAGAGAGATTCAGCGCTCGATGTATTTACAAAAACACAATCCCCCAACTCCTTCCGCGAGCATGGTCCCAACTCCTGCGCGTACTGCATCGCAAACTGAAAGGTATCAGGTTCATCCAACAGCATTGCAAGCGAAAACCATTCCTTAAGGTCACTCAAGCAACATTCAAAGCCCGTGCACAGCTCACGGCGTCGAAAGCGCAGGACTTCCAACACACGGTAGCTCAATGGAGCGTCACTACGAACCACGTCCAGTGCCCGCTTAGTCTCGTCAGATGCGGCACACATAAGGCGTGAAAACTCACTCTGAAGAATTCGGCGACGCTCCTCTACATTGTTGTTGCAGAAGAGCTCGATACGCGACAACACGTTCTGCAAACATATCCGCAACTCTTCATAACTCAGGTTGGCAGAAATGGAGGCGGTGCTGTCTTCTATCGATGGTAGAGCCCGTGTCCCCGCTTTGCTTATTGATGTCGGATGGGGTCGTGATAACTGGGATCCTGGGCTGCTCAGAAAAGATCCCTGGTTAATGTCTATGAAACGAAGGCAATTGCTCTCGTTATTTCTGTTGCTTTTCATTTTATTTTATTTTCCGTTTTGTGTGTAGATGCCTGTTTGTATGTAACTGTGTATAAGTTAGTTTATGTGGGTAAGTGGGTGTGATCTATGACGTTGTCTTTGAAGTATTACTATTCTCTTTCTTCCGCTGCACTTGCCTAGAAAGAAACAATGCGCAGACGCACAGACACAAGAAGAAGCAGCTGAGACTCTACTGGAAACTACGTTTGTCAAGTCTCCTCCCCGCCACTTCGTCCTTTAGTTGTGTGAGATGATAATGAGCAGGAGTCGCAGGCCGCCGTGGATTTCGCCGCTATCGTGCTCACTATTGCTAACGTTGTTGGAATGGGTATGGGTATCTGCACACACACACCGTGCCCCTTTCCTTGCTTCCAGGGAGGAGGGATAACAACAGCCACAGCGCAAGAATGAGACAAAAGTAAAATGAAGATGCAAACATGGGGCAGGCGTGTGCGGCGGGAACACATCCGCGTGGCGTGGCATACACGGTAGGAAGCGTGTGTGTGTGTGTGTGTGTGCATCATGCGTTTTCCACTCCCCGGCTACACCCCTGAGAGAAACACGCACGCATGCTACAGGGCGACAGACCCGTACCGTCCAAAGGAAAACTCGAGGCGGTTATCCTACGCAGCAAAAAGGTCAGCACGAGCATTGCACCACGTCACTACAAAAAAAAAAAAAAAAACAAGCACTGAAATATCCCTTTTGCTGCTAAATCCTCAGCCTGTCCACGGCCTCAAGACGGGACCAGAACATCCTTTCGTTAAGGTGCAAAACAACCTTTACTCTAAATGATTTTTTCTGCGGCTGCACGCTGCTTGGCGCGCCAATGAGACCGTCCGTAGACATGGTGAAACCATTGGCTACCAGCAAAGACATCTCGGCGACAGTTGCCCCGCCTCGTGTCACGGCATCGGCAAAGTATGGTGCCGCCAACACCTCAACAGGCATCAACTTATCTATGCCAAACTGCTTGCTGTAGCCTATGAAAGCACGCGCCACCACCCGCGCAGAAGCGTCCACCAATGAGGATGATGTTGTTGATGGGTCAACGCGCGAGGTGATGAGAGCCGCATACAATGAAGTTGGCCACTGTGGAAGGGCGTCCAAGGGCAGAAGATCCACCGGCCGACCATGCGCACCGCTCACTATGTAATTTGCCGCAAGGGGGTCAAAGAAGGTATGTTGCTCAGAGCGCCAGTTTGGTGGATACACCAGACACGTGTCGCCCTTCACCTTTAAAGCACCACCAGCGAGAAAAATATGATTCACCTTTGCACGAATCTTCGGATGCTGCTGCTGCAGAAACGACGCAGCATCCGTCGCGGGTCCAAGCACCAAAAACGCCGCGGCGTGATCTGATAAATACCTCGATAGCGGGGTGTTGAAAAATTCGTACTGTCCAAGAAGGCTATCGCCATCGTCATCGCCATCACCGTGGCCACTTCCTGGGACAAACAGAGGCACTCCATCGAGCAACTCAGACGCACCAAACAAGGAGTCAGCCGCCAACGAAAGACCCGGCCCAATTACACGGCGATATGTACAGGCGGTTGTGTTTGGCGCTTCGCCGCCGTTTACGGGAAACATAATTTCATCGTTAAATCTGGCATTCACCTGCGCCACACTGCTGCCATAGTACACCGGGACATCGTACTTCAAGACCGCTTCCCCTTTTAGCATGGCAAGAAACGCGGCGGTGTTGTCGTAGGCGGCGTTGAGGTTGGCGTTCCACGCATTCACCGTCAGTACAATCATGGCAATCGACACATCCGCACGCTTCGCAAGGTATCGTAGCGCCATGAGAGCACCCGGTGTGGTTTCCATAAACACCACCACACGCGCAGGCTCGCTAACCCGTTTTTTGGTTCCTCCAAAGGCGTAGATGACAAGAAAAAATAGTGCGAAGGCGTAGCACCCAAAGACGACGAACCGCAAGGCTTTAATTTTACGCGGTTGCGGCAAATCCTTCCATTGTGTCTGCCACTGCTGCAGCCGATCCATGAGACTGTTTGTTTGTTTGTTGTTATTGTTTTCGTTTTTCTATCCTTGCTTTTTTGTCACAGTCGGATAAAAGTAGTACTACTTCTCGATGGACACTCAATAGGCAGAATCACAGGACACACTCCCCAGCCCCAGCCCCAGCCCAGCAAAAAACGAGACACACAGGATTGACGGAATCCTACGACATGCACCCGTGAAAACAGGAAGAAGAATGAGAAGCCCAACAAAAAAAAAAAGTCACGGAAAGATGCAGACCCAACACGCACCCACAACTCCAGCATAACAAAGCCCTAAAGGCCAAATATATATATATATCAAAAACAACCACCTTGCCAACAACAAGAAGAGTGAATAATAAAACACGCAACTACGCCTTCCTAGATCCCGTACACTCCATTGTGGGTGGGGTGTATTCACCTCTAGCAGCCGTGTTGTGTTCTCGCGCAGAGGTGAGAAAGCCATACAAGAAGCGTCCTACAACGTGGGAAAGCCCAACCCCTCTCCGAACTTCGTACGCGTCCCCACGCCCTCCTCATCCTCTGGCATAGTTGCAAGTGTTCGCATGTGCTGCAACATCTGCTGGTTTGTCACCACAAAAGAGCGAATAGGGCGGTTCACGCCATCCGTGTCGGAGGCAGCGGAAGGAGACTGAGAGGGCGCTGCCGCCAACACCCGCGACACGCATCCATGCAGGCGCGTGTTGCGCAGTAGCACTTCCATGCAGACTTGTGCCAGCAGCTCCCCCTCGTGCACGGGGTCCGCAATCATCGTTCGCACTGCACCGCAAACGTTATCAAGTTCACGCTTCCAATTCCGCGTGAAGGCATCCGCGGATTCCAGCAGCTTCTCCAACTGCATCTCTGCAACCTCCTCCTGATGCACGACACCGTAAAGGAACGGGAAGTACATCCGCAGCTGTGCGTCCACAAACCCGCTTCTGTGAACCCGCTCGACTTCTTCCAGCGCCCGGTAGTCCTCCTCAAGCGACGGTGAGCTGTTATTCGCAAGATACTCGTTCCACGGACGCAGGATGGCGCGAACATTGTTCAACAAAAAGGCAAGAACGCACATTTCATGGGTCTCTGGGTGCTTCGTGTCACCCGCAGCCACGTGTTGCCCCATCTCCCGCAACAGACGTAAAACCTCCACCCGCATGAAAGAGAGATTTCCGGTAAGCACCGCAAAGCGTGATGCACTGTCCGCTGCGTCAGACGCACGTTCTGCCTCAATGGCGCGCCATGCGAGACGCCGCAGTTCGGCAAAACTAATCTCATGTGTATTACTGAGATTCGCGGCGGCGGTGGTTCCATTCACAGCATCCACCGAACTAAAAGAACGCGATGGTTCATCATTGTCACTAAACTCATCAAAGCCACAGCCGGAGCCAATTGTGACGAGTGACTGGACAAACCCCGCATAGTGTTGGCTCAATGGGTGAACACACTTCACCCACCCCCATGCATGACCGCTATGTGTCCTCAAAAGTACCCGCGAGAGGCTTACAGCATCCGCCGATCGTAGCGAAAGCATCTGTCGCTCATACGTCCGCTGAAATGCTGGCCACAAAAGTAGCAACAAGGAGTCGTAAAATCCTTCGAGGCAGCTGAGTCGTCGCACATCCCTCATAAACGAGCGAAATTCATGACAGAGACGAACAAGCAGCAGTAGACCGTAACAGTCATAGCGGCAATTGGGGTTGACGGACGCCTGCGGATATTTTTCACGCATCAGACGGCGCACAGTACCATCGTTTTGGCCTAACAACACCTCCGACACGTAATCCACAAAAAACTGAATAGTGGGTTTGAAGACGTCCACAAAGACGGACATATCACCAGAAAAGAACGCAAATGTAAAGAGAAACTCATGCGTCACGGCGTCACACAGCAGCACATTCAAAGAGCGAAACGTCTCCTCGTAGAAGTGCAACTGCTGCTTTGCGTGCTCCACAAGGGGCACCAAGGGCTGGGCGAGCACCGCGTTTAGGATGCCGGCACGTTCGCCCAATTCAAACGTGGACGACGGTGTCGCCTCCTGTAACTCAACGAGCAGAGGCAAAACATACGCCACCTGTGCAGTTCCGGTGTACACGGTTTGCGTGGATTTCTCCATCGCATTCAGCGTCATTACATAATGCTGGAAGCGGTCAAGGTACAACTGTGACATGATCGCGCAATACTCACAACGCAGCTCATCATACAGCGCCTTAGTTATACAAAATGGGAGAAGCTCCGCAGCTCCGGGGTCGACTTCGTCGCGTTCCTGCGGACGGCGCAGAAGTGAGGCGGCGGAGCGAAGAAAATGCACATAAAACGCATATGGCTTCAAGACATGTTCCTGTTGAATGTACACGTTGGTGTTCCTCACGTTAAGGTACGCCAACTTCTTGGAGAGAAACCTCTTCGTCTTCACACAAGCATGAACGGTGAGACGGTCAAGCACCTCCGTCAGTTCGGCATATATCTTGCACGCGTCAAAGGAAATCCGCGTCTCGGCGTCCGACTCAATCCGGCAACTTCCCTCCTTGCGGTAACGAAGAATCATCAAAAGTTGCTGCATACTCAGCTTTAACTGCGGACCGAGCTCCTCATCGTTGCAGTAGATAATAATGCGTACAACCTCGGGAGGCACAATGAGGCGCGACACAACACTCCACAGCGCCCGCTCCAACTTACTCGTGTTGGTGAGGCTGACCCCAATACGCTTGAGCCGCTCACGTACGTCGCCAATATCGTGCTGAACCGACTCCAGGTTAACAATAAACCGCTCCAGCACACGCTCGATCCCGGCAAGAGAGCTGTCGCATTCCCGCATCATCAGATGCAGGGAGGGCACCTCGTCATCGCCAAGGAAGGTCCTAACAAAGTCATCGCACGCCTCTTGAGCCGCCCGGCGGCTTAACTCCGCGTCAAACGTCTGATTACGTACATTTCGCTCCACAAAGTCGTCATCGAGATCCACGTACGCCAAGTCCTCCAACTCCTCCTTCGTAAATACCGTCGTCATCTTTCTCTATCTGCAGTCAAACTCATCCCCACTACGGCTTGTGTCGTGGCAGCACGCATGGCACGGAGGAAGCGTCACATGCGGCAACCAATGGCGCGAGGCAAAGAGAACAGGGAAAAGGCGGCAGAGACAAGGTGGTTAAAACGTAAAAAAAAAAACGGGCACGGACAACGAAGTGCACCCCATAGCCACACGGACACGCACAAAACGAAGGAACAAAAAAAAAATGGCACCACAGTAAATCCAAACGTATTTGAAGAAAGAAATACCCCCCCCCCCACCCACCACCACCACCTAAAACAACAACAACAACAACAAACCACACAGAGAGACACATGGACATAGATGCACCTAGCGCAGATAAGAGATCAACGTGATCAAGAAAAAAGGTTCCTTCAACTGATTCACGCATCCCTCATCCCGTCATTGCTTCTAGACCATCATATCAGTGGCAACTCTCACGATGGCCCGAAAAACCGCCTTGTCAGCGTCCTCCGGCTGTACGGCGTTCAGCTCTGGCAGGTGCTGCAGCACTGCCCCCCACATATTTGCTTCCGCTCGAGGCACAGTCGCCGCCCTGTGAGACGCTAGCGTCCGTGAAAACGTCGTCACAGTTGGCGGCAGTGGCGTCTGCAGAAGCGACAACGATGCCTCAAAACCACCGCCCCGAACGCGTCGTATGCGTTCCACAAGATATATCGAGCCCGGTACCTCTCCCTGAACACCCACGTCATTCTCCTCAAATGTCCAAAGACCCAAGTAGCGCCGTAGGAACGTGGTGCAAAAGCGACGCTCACTTTGCGCCGTATCTAGAAAAAGTGAGGGCCATGAAGAGGCACTGCGTAACAGCGACGCCTCCAACTCCTCATCGGGAACAAGGCGACGGGCACACGAAAGCAGCACGGCAAGCAGCTGCAAGGGCAGCCATATTGTTGTGCGGAACGGCACATTAAACAGATCCACCCATTTCCCCCCCTGCGCTGAACTGGAAACGTAGCGACCCGTGAAGCCAGTAATGTAACTTAGCCGAAACTCCACCACCCCATCGTGGCCCACGTGAGGTCTAAAATGAGAGCAGATTATTCCCATAAGTTCAGTGTACATGCAGGTGTCACCCTGACCAACACACATCCCCCGGCTCGTTGCATTATTGTCCTTGACGTAATCACCGCTTCCAGCAGCACCCATCATCGCCTTACTGCTGCTGCTGCTGCTGCCGCCTCCGCTGTTGTTAGGAGTGTGCTGGTTCATGGCAATGTCGTTACGCTTGTCAGTGGCAGGCAAGACTGTGGCAGAGGAGGGAACGCTGTCGGTAGACGGCATTCCACCACTAAGAGCCTCCGACAAAATCCGCCTCACAGCCGCCGGTGGATCACCGTGAAGCGCCATGTAAAAGTTGCATACAACGTTGCGTCTTCCCTCGCGTTTACCACGTCCCCAGTAAACGTATTCGACATTGCGCAGCCCCTGAAGCGCAAAAAGTTTCGCGGGAAGACGCAGTTCAACTCTCCATCCCGTCTTCTCTTGTGATGCGTCAATTGCATCCTCCAGCGGAGGCAACGGCAGCGCAAAGTGGATCTGACACAAGTCGTACATCGACTTCAAAGGGACAGCCCGCAGTTCCTCGGGTGTCTTGAACAGCGGCGGGTCGGTGAGGCCAAGTTCTCTGCGGTAGTACCTGTGCATAATATCCCCAACGGAGCCCACCTCCCCAAGTGGGATGACGCAAAGAATTGTGGCGCTGTTCCCTGCCACATCCCCGTGGTCGCTGATTCCCCGCACCGTCAGCACGTTGCGCTCCGCGTCATAGTCGTGCGTGATCCTCTGCATCCCGCGCCGTTGTGCGAGCAGCGCTTGATATTCCTCAATCGTCTGTACCAACGCCGGAGTGGCGGGCGTTTTTGCTTTTCTTGCTACCGGGTACAGTGCCGCTGCTTCTCGCGCGCAATCGACCTTGTCCAGGAGCGCCATGAGCGCGTCCAGCCGTGATGCCCCCTCCGCTGCGTCCAGTACCGTCACCGTCCCCGTCCCCGTCCTCGCGTCATCGGCAACCGCCTGCAGCTCCCAGCGGTAACCGCGTCGCTCACTGGTGTTATCGCAGCAGTGAAACAGCATTTCCTTCCCGCCAGTATGACGTGAAAGAACACCATTTACCCGCTGCAGTTGATGCACCACCGGCAGCAGCTCCGGGAAGTGTTGCTCCAGAAACATCCTAGACAGCACCTCCTTCGCCTCCTCCTGCTTGGCAAAACTGCCCGCGCAGAGACGGATCCTCACACCCTCAATGATGTACAGCTCCAACGAGGTCTCTCGGTCTTTTTGCTGCAGTAGCTCGCTATTTTGCAGCAACGAGGCAACAAAGCCTCTACAAGTAAACGATAAATTACTTCGAACCTCCGCCAGCAGGAAAGCATTCGTCTCAACGGATGGAACTTGGACATCCCACCGTGCCACATATTGAACCAAGCAACGCCGCATCTGTGGAAGAAGCCGTTTCTCCTCCAGCTGCGCCTCGTGAGTCTTCGCATCCCCGGAGTAGAAGCGCAGGAGAAACTTCCCCTCCTGCCCCTGCACAGAAGCACGTTCAAGAGTATAGCGAAACAGTGCATCATGGCGTAGAATAGCCTCGATTACACCTCGCGTCAGTCGCCATCGGTTAAAGAAGCATGGCAATGGGCCCTTCAACGGCCATTGCGCTGGGTCTTTAGAGTAGCGCTCAAGGATGCTCAGCAGGGCGTATTCCCTCTGCTCCTGCTCCAGCAAACCAAAGAAGCGAATTGCAAAAAATTTTCCTGATACTAATGGAACAGGTATTCGAATTCGCCTCATGTAGGGCGGCAATTTATGCGGTGTTATTCCAGCAAAGGCACGCCACACAATAGACGACAAGGCTCTCCTGTTGTTGTAAACAAAGATTGAGGTGAAGCATGCAGATTGGCTTCGCCGCAGGCGCCTCACAAAGCGTTCAATCCCCTGCAGAGTGTCCATATGCTCAAACCGAAAAATGCTTCGGCCTTCCGCATCGCAATACTCCATAAAGTCCTGCGTGAATTTCCCTGAGACCACGCCCATTTTTTTGAGTGTGGCCTCCATGTCAATAGTCTCCACGGCAAACGGAGAGGTTGTCTGAAGAGACTCATCGGATGTCCCACGTGAATCTGTCAGGCGTGTCTCGTCCGCCGCTGCCAAAATGCTACCCAACGTTTGAGATTTGTGTTGAAGATGCTGCGCCGGCTCCACCACGACAGGTCGCCGGAAAGTGGTCAGATGCCACGGCACAAGCGCTGACACCGCCGTCGCAGCAGAGCTGAAGCCCCCCACTGCTGTCGACATACGTCCACTCGCTGTGATAGCCAGGTGACACTCAAAGCGCAAAGATCCCACAGAGATAGACGACGCCCCCCTCGTGCCGAATTCTAGCGGCAGGCACTCTAGCAGAAAGAGCAACGGGTCAGGGTGAAGTAAATAACGTGGTGCCATGGGAACCGTTATAGGTTGTCCCCGTTCACTTAACCAGCAGTCAACGTCAAGCCGCCCACAACTTCGGACAAAATCCTCCGCGCGTACTGGGGCGAGGCGACCGCACAGCATCTCAGTTGAGGCATAAAAAAGTAGAGTTTGAAGAATTTGTTGGGAGCAAAGTGAACGCAAAAGCGTCGAAGCAAATTCTCCTTCTTTGCATGTTTTCATGCGAACAACAGACCCCGCGTCTTCGACGGACTTGATTCTAGACTCCGCTAGGGGCTCTGTTTGGTGACTTAATACCTCACTGCACCTGCTTCTGTGCAAGAGACCCGCCTTGTCCTTCAGCATCGACAACGGCACGTCACGTTTCTCCACATTTTCCGCATCATCGTGCAGCAGCCACGTACCCGCGGTAATGCCAAATGTATCTATAGCATCCTTTTCGTAATGAAGAAATTCCATCTCCACCGTGTACCGGGTGGAACATTCCAAGCATCGCAGTGCCGGATCCTCCACAACAAAGTGTCCATCTCCCTTTGAAGCCCTTTCCCACAAGAAAAAAGTACCATCGTGTAGTGATGTCACGGAGGTTCCAGTGGAGAAAAGCAAATGCGCCTCGTGGCATACAGCCGCTGCAAACCGTCGGCCCCTCATCTCCGCGTCACCTTGCACAATTCGTAGAGCCTCTCTAAGGAGCTCGCGCACGCACGGCACCGACGGTGACGTTGATACATCCCCAATGTGCTGTTCGTGCCGATACGGCTCCCACGCGTCAGTCCCATAAACTGAGCAGTACAGTGTTTCACCACACTCCTCCTGCAGTTCTATGTCGTCCGCTACTCGTGCGGGTGACACTGGCGAGGGCGACAGAGTTTCCCCCTCCACCTTCGTCGTCGAATTCCAGAGGCGCAGCCGCACTTGCAGGTCAAGGCGATGAAGCAGACCCCGCACCGTCCTCGACTCCTCAATGCATCGCCGGAGTGCTTGGCATCCCTTCACTGCATCGCCCTCACCGTACTGACGCAAAAGATGAACCGCTCGCCGCCTTACATGCTCCGTTACTGCGTCGGGGGAGATGCCCTTCACACCGGACACAAGCACAACCTCAATATTCTCCTCGACAAACCATCTGAGCGAGCCCTCAATCATCGGCTTCTTCACAGGAATGAGGTCAAGAAGTGTGCTCTGCGACCCCAAAGCCCGCCTAAACGTCACCTCCGTCGACGTGACCGCACACAACAGAGACGAGCAGCATCGCAGCATCCCCCACCGTCTGCGTTCACGCGATGAGGATAAAAAAAAAGGAACAGGAAAAAAACAATGAGACAAATTCGGGGTGGGAGGGAACTGTGAATAATATTATACAGAGACTACGTAAAGTTTCCTTTTAGGCTTCTTTGTGTGTGTGTTTTTCCCCGCCCCACCTGCGCCGGCCCGTCTTTCCGTTCAATAATAATGATAGTAGTAAATGATAAACCAAAAGAAGAAGAAAATTTAAAAAAAGCTGCAAGAGCATGAAAAACGAACAAAAAAAACAGGAAAGAGGTCCCACAACAAAAAAAAAAACACGCACGCACGCACAGGAACACACAAAACAAGAACGAATAATAATAACAATAAAAAGCCGTAGCGGCAAACGCTATCAAGAGTAAATTTGTTTCTTGTCTAGTGCCACACGCACTTATGACACCAGACCTGACATTGTACATTCACAGCAAGAAGCAGCAACTCTCACACTCCTCCACCCACACGATCTCCCCTTTTCCCTCCCTCCTGCTCTTTGCACTTACTTTTCATTGGCCCTCGCAGCGTCAACAACTTTGTCCACTTTTGTGGTGTGTGTGTGTCGGTGGACTTCGAGTTACTCCGTGACATCTCACACGATTTCGTCAATCGTAAAAAAGTTCTCATACGAAACACACATCAACGCCTCCCTGACAGCCTCCATCGACTTCGCCTTCTCAAAGTCTCCAGCCGCGGCATCGTACTGCCGGAGCGCCTTGTTTGCAAAGGCCCGTCGAAGCAACATCCTCGGATCACGCGCATCCTCGCGCAGCACAATGTTAAGGTCGGCTAGCGTCCCTGCGGCGTCACCCAGGCGTTGGCGCGCCTTCGCCCGCTCATCAAAAAAGAACAATGGTGGATTGGGGTGAAAAGTGATGGCCCTTGTAAAGGCAACCTCGGCGGCACCTGGATTCTGCCCGGAATACAGATAGGCCTCTCCGAGGGCGAAACAGTAGTCGGCGCTGTCATTCAGTAGCGGCTGCATTTTTGCTGCCTGCAACAAATCCTCCAACGCATTCTGGAAGGCGTGCAGCACATAGTTAGAACGCCCGCGCAGGTAATACACTTCCGCACTCTCGTGACCGAGTTCAAAAACGTGAGCGACGTCGTTGAGGACCTCGGTGTAGTTTCCCATAGTGTACAGACACTCCGCCCTCTGAAGCAAAAAAATATAATTGTTTGCACTCAAGGCGATCGCCTTATTTGCGTATTCCAGCGACTCTGCGTGTCGACCCAGCCTACTCAAAACAACGGAAAGAGAATGAAACGCCTGTGCATCATTAAACTTTTGCTGGTGAACAGCCTCGTGTAGGTCAAGATACGCGCCATGGAAGTCACCGTGGTTAATCATGGCAACGCCACGACGAAAGTAAAAGACGGGGTTCTCCGGACAAAGTCGAATACATCGCGTAAAAGACTCAGTCGCAAGGTCGTTGTACTTGAGCGCGCAATATACAAGCCCAATACACTCATGCACAAGAGCATCCGCGTCCCAAAGCTCTAGTGCTTGAGTAAAGCAGTCAAGGGCGGTAAATAAATCGCCCTGTAAAAAATTTAACAGACCGGAATGCACCCATGCGGTACGAAACCTGGGATTCAACTCCAGAGCTTTTTGCAGCTCCTGTTGCGCCTCCTCGTACCGAGTCTGCCCCATAAAGGCCAAGGCCTTGCTGTAGTGGTGTGTCTCACGTGAGGCATCCAACGCGATCGCCTCATTCAGGTCTGCAATGGCTTGTGGATAGAGTTCAAGCACAAGTTCTGTGTTGCCACGAAAGAAGTGATGTACGGCACGCTTCGGGTCTCTAAGTACGGCACCATCAAAATGTTTTAGGGCGTCCGTCGCCGTACCCATCTGAAAGCAGCAGACACCAAGGTTAACATGGTACTCGCTGTTAAGAGAGTCAAGCTCCAAGGCCCGTTGAAAATTCCGCGCCGCCATGTTGTACTCCTCACGTTTAAAACGGGTAATGCCGAGAAGATTATGCAACGCCGCCGTTTCTTGAATCTCAAGGCCGCGTGTCAGAACCGCCTCGGCACCATTCACGTCGCCTGCAGTCAGCTTGCACGTCCCTAACGAAATGAAAGTGCGGAAGCGTACGTTTTCTGTCATGCGGCCCGTAACTTTCTCTCCTAGTGCGCTGGTGAAGAAGTGCTGCGCAAGTGCCCTGTTGCCCTGCAGCGAGTACGCAAGGCCTAATTCATACAACCAAGTCCCGTTATCCGGTTCCACCTCCACCGCCCGCATAAAGTCCAAGATGCTCTCAGTGATTTTGTTCAATCTGCGAAACACGTTTCCACGGGCGCCGTGCATCGCCGCGAGCCTGCGCCGGTCCAGGCCGTGCTCCTCCAACTGTATCGTCAGCGAAAAGTCCGCCACAGCAACGTCGTAGCAACCGAGTCGAGCCGCCAACTGGCCGCGGAGCAGCAGCGCAGTGACAAAAATGGGGTTGTAGTTGATGGAAAGTGACAGGTGCCGCATCACCTCCTCGGCCTGTTCAGTGGTGTCGGCCTTCAACGCACGGGCCCTTTCGAAGTGCTCGCGGGACAGGCGCTCCCGCACCGCACGTATCGACGCCGTCATCTCTGGCAAGGATAAAACAAGTCCCCACTCCCCCCTCCTCAGCCACGCCGCAGGTGTGTGTGCGTGTGTGTGGGAGAAGGAGAGATATATATATATATATATAGCAAAAGGAGGACGAGAACAAGTGCGCGCCTCCACCGCGTCGGAAAGGACTCTGAGCGACTGTGCCTCTCCCTCCCCCGCAGACTTTCATCCAAACAGAAGAAAAAACAACAGAGAACAGAAAAAAAAAAAGCAACAGAGCCGGCAGGACGCTCATCACTCAACGCAGCAACCCAGCCAAACAATAATTAGAAAACCCAGCACAACAACACAAGGCAGCCATCAGAAATGAGTCAATGGGCGCTGTAGGCGGAGTGTCATTCCATTAAAATGTTTGGATAAACGCCTAGTCTGTAAAGGGCCTACACAACTGCGGTATGTGAATTAGGGAAAGAATGTTGACAATAAAAAAAAACATGGGATACAAGCAAACACAGTCACATGCAGAGAGGCTACTTCCCCCTCCCCCCAATCATCTTTTGGGGTGGCTCCAATCACCTCACCAATCCCTGTCCCTGTCCTTATCGCCCCTATCAAACTGGCGCAACTCCGCGCGGCGAACGCCAAGAACAGACTTCTCAGGCGCCGTCAATGGAGAAAATCTTTCCATACACTGCGCCGCTCGCAGGAATTCCTGCTTTACGAGTTGAAACTTTGCAGGATGAAGGTGGCGGCCCAAGTTGAGGCCGCCCATCCCCACATCCTCGTAGGGATCCTCGATGCAGAAGTTATAACTAAATGTACCCTTCTTGTTCTGCGGAAAAATCCATGCAACGTCGGAGCGTTGACTGCGCCGGTTGCGGTTGAGGCTGACTACCTCCTTCTCGTAGTCAAAGTGATGGGCGTAAAAGATAAAGAAGCCGTGCAACAAACGCCCCAGCTCCGTCGGGTCACATTCAGGCAGTGGCGAGAAATCGGGGTAACGAGGGAGATGCGCCGGATGTGGAAGCGACCACGGATCAACCCACCGCACTTGCTGCGTCACAAGCAAGTAATACAAAAACATGATGGTCACAGCGTAAGAGGTGAGCATCGCAGCGGATCCCGCGCCCACGTTTGTGGCTTTACCCCACGCTTTAACAGCCATCGCCGCGTGTCGTGCAGCACTTGGGCCATTGTGCAAATAGTAACGAATGAGATAGCTATTTTTCACGCCGTAGCCTACAAAAGAAATGTCCCAGCGATACATAAACATCTCTGGCACAAACCGCGGGTCAAGTACATCACGTGTGTAGTCCTCACGCATGCCCCGCGTCATGATCTTGCCGTCTGGAAAAAAACCAATCGCCTCAATCATCTGCTCTTTTGAAGGACACTGAATAGCAATGCGACAGCCGTAAGTGGTGCGGTCCACCCAAATCCCCTCCACATTTTCACGTCCCATTTTATCAGCTATGTACTCCACCTCACGCTCGTCAATGCACTGATTTCGCACATCAAGAAGCGCCGTACGGGCTTTACGATCCTCCTCCTCACTCAACGGTGTGTACCGCGCACGCGCGACCTTGTCGTCGTTAGCAAACCGGAGCTTCACCACAGGCGTACGAGCCTCTGTGAGACCAAGTAGATTGTTTCGCAGGTAGTGTGGAACGTAGCGCTTTATCACCGTCCAGAGTTTGTCGGTTCGCTTTGCCTGAACCTCATGTGAAGGATACGGATCGTCAAACATACAGGCGAGATCAAGATCGCTCCCCCACTCCATCTGCCCGTACGTAACCATGGAGCCACAGCAGTACACCTTTGCGTCAGGTGTCCACTTATCGGCAAGGCCCTGCAGTTGCTGCTGTGCACGAATGGCGGTACGAAACATGTGCTCCGGGCCCACGCGTCTGTAATTCTCTGTAAGGATGGCTTTGCCCCACGCCACGTAATGATCGGGGGCTGGGTTGAGTTTCGTGGTCGTCGAGAGCCCCGCCACCTGACGCCGCACCCGTGACAGCCGCAAGTAGCACCCACGTGTAAAGCGCATTGGCGATTGAGTATGTGGTGTGTGGTGTGTGTGTGTGTATGTGTGTGTGTGTATGTATGTGGAGTAGTTCCTCTTCGTTACGTTTCTTCCTCTTCGTGTTCGATGGCCACAGATGCGGACACGCACGCAGAGGCCTTTCCTGCGGGCAATCCAAAAGGTCGTTAAGAAGTGGGTGAAAAAAAAACCTGCAAAATAAGAAGAGCCAAGCTGCGATGCCGTTGTGCCTCACTACACGCAGCGTCAGTGATGAAACGTGCAGCAAAAAAAAAAAAACAGAGCAACGTTCTCAGCACAAATCACCGCACGTCCATATCGCAGATTGCGCTGAGGCACACGCACACGCATACACCGGGGGGTCAAAGGGGAAGTAAAGTAAACGCCAGCTCAACAACAAAAAAGACAAAGAATACAAAAGACACCACCACTGCCGTGATTGACGGCGATAAGAAGTTCACCCTCAATTTAGCTACAGCTGCACCCGAGGGAAAGCAGGTCCATTCTGGCTGCCATGTTTCCGGCGATGTCCTTCCGCGTGCAACGATGGACTCAACTTCTGCCCTCTTGCCGCACGGTGCATGAGCAAAGCCCTGTACCTCTCATCCTGCCAGAGGCCGCGTTTGGCCTGACGCGCCTCGGCCATGATAACGCGAAGCTTGTAGTTGGGGGCAAAGCCGCCCTGCATCGCCCAGGCCCACCCTTGACGCACCATCATCTCCTGCACACTCATCAAACGCCCCGAGTCCGAGCCGCCAGACGGTACGAAGACGTCCGCAATGAGACCCGCAACTGCATCCGCCCCGGTAACACGGCAGAGCACATCCGCCGCAGGACGGTTCAGCAGCAGTTGACTCAGATAAGAGCGGGATTCTCGACCGTACGGCCCATCCAGCGCCGGGGCATCCAAAAGCCGAAGACGCAACAGCACAAGCTTTCCCTCCTCCGTGGTGGCATAAAAACTGCTACCATCCACCACAAACTTTGGCTTCACAAGAAAGGTTTGCCCAACCAACGTCCTCTCCTCCTGTCGCAGCCATGCAACAAGCAACGCCGCAATCAAAGCGAGAACCATCATGAAGTAAGAAAAATTACTAATGCGGGTCCCGTGTGTCACGGTGGGCGCGGGCAATGCCATGGCGTCAGCGCACCTCCAAGGCCCACTTTTTTTTTTTTTTAGTTCCAGCACGGCACCAACGGGACTGCACATTTCATTATTTAAAAGGGAAAAAGAAAGTTGAAGTGACACCGTTAATCCCACACGCCCACTTTTACCTACCATAGGTGACGGTTAAGAGTAAGAATCAAGCACAGGCGCACACACCCTAAAGACGCACACGGCTACCGTACTCTCTCATTACGTACCATCGCACAACTCCTTACAGACACAGTCAGCGCGAAGGTGTGGCGCCTCACGACCACGGCGCCACGTAAGGCTCACCCGGTCTCCGCGCCGCAACGGTGGAATTCGATCGCTAAGTATATCCACCCGCTTCTCGGCAATGCCATGAGTCCAAGAATACCGTGCTTCTCCTGTCATGAGTAACAAGCTTCTCGGTGCCGCAAAAATACCAACAGGTGCAGCTACTTCCGGGGGTAAGTCATGTCGACTATATTCCAAAACCGTGTGGGAGCCCAGGGAAACAACAAAGACGCAGTCCATACACGCTGAGTGGGCATCCACGTGGTGTGCAATGCCTGGAGCGTCCGTACCCTTGCACTCATAAAAGTTCACTGTCAGTTGATCACATAAAAAGGCCTGAGCCACGGCAGGATAGTCCTGCAGCTTGCAAGCTAGATCTTCGTTCTTTAGACGCCGCCGCATCCACTCAAAGAAGGCTGGCCTCGCATTCACCGAGTCCCCTCCCGCTCCAAGCTGGTTTATCCCATAGCAAAACTTTCTGTTGAAGTGAGCAACCTTGCGGCGTGCGAGAGTCTCAAACTCAAGCCCCAACGCCGCAGGTCCTTTTAGCTCAGACCAGATTGCATCATGCTCTCGCTGCGTAATAAATTCCCTTACAATGTATACGCCCGGCACTTCGCGGACAGCTTCACAGTTGAGCAGCCGCATCGCCGTCTCTTCTTCAGCTTCTGCGGGAGGCGATGTTTCACAAAACAGCGTTGCATCCACGCCTACTGTGGGTGGCTGGAAAACGTGGCGCAACGCATTCAGTACCGCATCCACCCTGCACCAAAGCAGGTACAGCAGTGAAAGTCCACCACTCGGCGATGAACCAGCAGCCCATAAATTCGGCGTGCGAATCATGCACACAGTTCCAACTGTATTTTCAACTTCAATTTCCATTTCCGAGGCGCCGGTGACAAGAGGCAACGACGCCCTTGCGGACGTGCTTAGATGGACTAAGGCGAACGGAAGCAGCGAGCTAAAGTAAACGGTTAGCGCCTCATCGGTCAGGCTTGCGTGTGTCAGAAGGGCCTGACGCAGCGCAAACGGGCTAACACCCGTTTGTACACCCGCATTCAATGCAATCAAACCCAACGGCTCCGAGGCGTCAGGCTGTGCGACATAAACGCTGAGTGGAGACAAATGTTTCGTCAACCGCAGCATCCATGTGCGGCAGCGTGACCGAGCTTTGCCCAGTTCCTTGGAAGGCAACGAGCCTGCGTCCATCATCACACAACCAACTGCGCCTTGGCGCGACTCTGCCTGCGGCATTCCCACACCCGAAGGTCTCCGCATCCCTCCTTTCACCGCCACACAAAAAGAGAGGGATAGGGACATGTATATATATATATATTAAGGGGAGATGGCGGGTGGGGGAGCACAACAAATAATAACACTGTGAAATTCGGAAATCGCCTTCCTCGTAGAAAGCCACAAAATCATCATTGCCGTCCACATCCAAAAAAAGAAAAAAAAACTCACTCACTCACTCACCCACCCACCAGCGAATACACAAAGGAATGCACAGCAACGCTACACGCAAACAAAACAAAAATGACTCACATCAAGGGATACGAGTGCCGCCTCTGCTCCTTCCTTCCCCTGTCATCGCTGACAGTGCGTGCAAAGACATATCTCGCAGTATGCGCAATACCACACACGCAGATGCATCTGCCATGTCCTCGTGACGCAGGACATTCTCGCCGCATTTATGGCACAGTACAGGGGCCTCCCACTGTCTTTTCGGGATACGGCGATAGATCTCGTGGAAGTGACCCGGCGAGTCGCCCGATGCGCTTACACTGCGGACAAGCAATAGGCTTCCGGTGTGCCTGCAATGCCTCGCCGTAGTAATTGTGTGACACACACGACCTAAAGATGTGGTCCTCACCCATGCTTTGCGCAGACGACCCCACAGCCACTAACGCTAACACAGAACAAAAACAATGAAACGTGCAATGGGAAAAAATAATAATAATAATAAACAACAACGAAGGCTCAGCGTCAAAAATAAAAATAAAAAAAATCAAGAGTCATGCATTCCAAACAAATATCAATTTATTATATATATTTCAACTGCAGATGTTCCCCAGTGTCATTATATTCCCTGTGAGATGAAGCCTGAAGCTGAATTACAACCCACTTGACTTACTCGCTGCCTCCCCCCTCGCTGTTCCAGTCGTTTACCGCCCGCTCCATGGCGGTGTCGCTGTGCTCCCATGCACGGGAACGCTGCTTGCGCCTTTGGTGGTACTCGCAGCGTTTTATCCTCGCCGCCTCCTCCGTTGGGGCAACATAAATCCAACCGTCGTCGTCGTCATCACAGCAATCGTCATTATTCGGGTTCGGCTTCTGGTCGATATTGGCCTCATCATTACTCTGAGTCGTCTGCAACGCTGTAGATTCGCCACTGCCGACCCCATGCGTGTCTGTACACGACTGTTTGACGCTTGGCAGGCTTTCTTCCCCGGCCGCCACCTCTTCTTTGCGTGCCTCTTCCCTCTCTCGCTTGCTCGCCCTACTCATCTGCTCCTCCTCCTCGCCAAAAACCTTTTGGCCGCCGCTGCGCCCGCAGGAGACAGGGGCCGCGACCTTGATGACTTCAATGCTCCAATTATGCACCCGCAGGGAACGCAGAAACGCCGTCATCTCTGAGAGAGGTGGGTGTGGCTCCACTGTAGCCGGGTGGTATTCTTTTAAGGTGGAAAGGTGACAGTCCTCTGCTTCCCAGCACGGACGCGTAACACGTCGTGCGAGGTCACGTGCGGCAAGAAGCGTGCCAATGGCCGGGGTGCGGTTTAAATCGAGGTCAACGATGTCCGCCGCGACCGACGAACGGGCGAAAGTTTCAGCCGCCTGGGCGACGTCGCCACGCCACTCCTCCGAGATGGGCCGGAAACGCACCGAGCGGCTGCCACGCACAACCGTGTCGTAGCGGCGGTAGGTTGAAAGAAACAGATACAAGTACGGCCCGGGGGCCAGTGGGCACACAACACGTCGGTCAGGTGACAAGGCCTCCAAAAAAAGCGTCTCTCTTGCGCCTCGCAAAAGGGCAATTAAAGTGCCAACAATTTTCCGTATCATATTGAAAAGAAACGAGTTGCCTTCAATTTGCAAAACAACGAAAGGCAAAGGAACGTCAGCTTGTACACCGTCCACGGAAGCGTCCACTGACAACCGCGACGGCAGCAACGCTGCAAGGGAAGCATCATCCTTCACCACCTGAAGGGCGGCTTGAAACTCCGCCCGAGTCACCCCAATGGATGTCTGCGGCAGCAAGAAGACGCGCGGGGCAATCTCGCAGCGATACACAGACCGCACGGCCTCATTGCTGCTCGGTGAAATAACCTTGCGGTTCCACGCACTCCCACCACGCTGAGATACATCTACGGAAAAGTTATGAAAGCGGTGCGTCCCCACCAAGTAATGAAGAAGAAGCTCATTACCGCGTGTCACAGCAGCTGACAAAACCGCCGCCCACGGCTCTGACTCAACAGAAGAAAAATCCAAATAAGAACGCCCGTCCACCGCACACCGCTGCAGCGACTCCGTCGCCCGGGGAAATTTCTCAAAAAAACTCTTCCAATGGTCGCAGGGTGCCACAAGAGCATATGCCGGTATTATATAATGATACACACGCCGATTACACGAAAAGCGTGGAATGAAATTTCCCATCAAAGGTGTCACCCGCGCCAGCCGTATCGTTGAGGGAAGTACCATGTTTAATGCCTCTTTCAGTTTATCGCACCCGCCTAACAGCTCAAGTCGTTCTGTGGGAACAAAAAGGCAGATGATGTTCCGCACCGCATGCACACCACGATCTGTACGGCAGGATCGCGCAAAGTGGTGCGTGTCACCCTGCACACGGCCCCGCTCAATCGCCTCAACGAGCCCAACATCCTTCAATGCCTGAATCAAAACCCCTTCCACCGTATGGTGCATGGGTGCGTGGGTCTGCAGCTGCAATCCGCGATAGCCCGTCCCGCAGTACATAACACAAAGCCCAAGTAGTGTGTGATCCTTTGGAGCCTTTCGAAGACATATTCGGCGACCCTCGAAGACTTTTCGGCGTGTCATTCACAATTTGTTTTGTTGCTTCTGTTATTCCACTTATCGTGCTAAGCAACACCCACAAAGATCCTTCCTCCTTCCTGTTGCCCTTTGGCGCCCCACGTCGTGTACGCTCGCCGTTCAAAGGAGTGAGCCCTTCCTCGCAGTATCAAAAAAAAAAAGGAATAACTGGTGTAGCCACATTTAGCCTTCACATCACCCCATACAAACGCCCACACTATGCAAGTAAACAAAAAAAACACACAAACGACACACACGGGATAAAAAAGGAAATGATATATACTGCATCAGCACTCGCAGCAATGCGGCGCGTTCCGCGTTTACTGCTGGAGCGATGCGCGTTCCACCTGCTTCAATATGGCACCAATGACATTCTTCACTGCCGTCACAGTCTCATTCCCTCCGTTGTTTGCATCCGTAAGAAAGCACTGACCCTTGTCCTCGGCAAGCGACAGCGTGGGGTCAATAGGAACGGCACCAAGAAACTCCACCTCATAAAGCTCAGCAAGTTTCCTGCCACCACCACGGGAAAAAATGTCGGTGCAGTGGGCACAGTGAGGGCAGACGAATCCGGACATGTTCTCTACAATCCCCAGGCAGCGAATCCCCATCTTGTGGCAAAACGACAACTCCTTCTTGACGTCGTCCGTTGCGACATCCTGCGGCGTTGTGACAATCACGGCTCCAGAAGGGTTGAGTGGTTGAAGTATTTCGCAGAGTGTGAGGTGTTCGTCGCTAGTGCCTGGCGGGGTGTCAACGATAAGGTAGTCCAGCGTGCCCCAGTGCACGTCTGTCACAAACTGCCGGATCATGGCATCCTTCTTTGGGCCTCGCCACACGACCGCGTCCTTGTCACTTTGCAAGAGAAATGCAATAGACATGACTTTGAGGTCCCCCGCAGAGGGAGTCGAGTTACCCGCCACGAGAGAAACGGGTTGCCAGCCCTTTTCGTCACGATAAACGTCACGGTCGGCCACACCGCATATCGTTGGCACGCTCGGCCCACAGATGTCAACGTCGAGCAAACCCACCCGCTTCCCATGCAGGTGCATCAGAGCGAGCGCAAGTTGGCAGGCCATGGTGGATTTTCCCACCCCACCCTTGCCACTCAGCACAAGGACAATATGTTCTACGTTTGCCAGTGAGGAGCTCATATTTGTTCACTCACCGCCTCCTTTGCACGTATGCTTGTGAGCGTGTATCAAGGAGCAAGTTGTTATCACTATTGTTATATTTCCCTAAGGCACCCGCAGTCAACCCTTTTTCTCCTGCGGCCAACAATCAGCAACCGAGGAGGAAGGAAGATGGGGAGGACAAGAGAGGACTAAAACATGATCGATGCTGCCTAAAAGAAGGTCATTCATTCACAGTCATAAGAATTATATATGGTGAGAGAGAAGGAAAGATAAAGTAAGAAAAAAGGGGGTTGTTGTGTGAGGTCAACATGGATGAATACGCACTTGCGGGTAACAGTATACACGCCTGTATCTATAAAATATGCATCTCCGCGTGTTGTCCTTCTCCCTGCCTGCGTCGCGTGGTTCCTGCCTCCTTAGCACCCAAGGCCTTCTCACCCCCCCCCCCCTGTTTAGTTGTTGTGCGGTTTTACTTGTGCACCGTCGCGGTCTTCTCAACTCCGATAGAACGCGCATGCGCCTCGCCTTCCCCGCTTTCCAAAGAGACATGTTCGCCCTCACCCCCGTCCTTGGCAAGCTCCTCTAGCACGTGCCAAACCTCCTGCACCTGCGCAACCAGCGTGGCTGGGCTGGTGAGGTCCACCACGTAATAACTCACTTCTTCGCCCTCCGCAGCAAGACGACGACGCTCCCGCTCCGCCCGACCCCGCAGGTGCCCCAACACCTCCTCCACCGAGCTCTTCCCGCAGGCGTACATCGCCACACACACCACGACGGCAACCCCAATCACGGCGTACACGGAGCCCCACAGCAGCGCCTTCCAAGCCAGCAAAATGTGCTCAGGCGACGGCGGCGGCACCACATCCTTCCCCTCCTCGCTACCGTAGCGCTCCTCATCCATAATCTCCTCCACTGTGTCGCTGTTTGGCCACAGTGGCGGTTCACCCCACCTCATTGCTGGCCTCGTTTTCACCCCCGGCGGCTGCACGCATTGCGCCTCCAGCTCCCGCGCTGATGGTAACTGCTGCTGCAACTCCTCACGCAGGGGTATCATCGCCAGCACCTCTCGCGCCGACGGGACGTTTGTGTCATTCACCTCGTGCGGCTGAAGTTTGAAGGAAGTCGCACTGCAATACGACTTACGACCCTTAGCATGTTGATGACAACAACGCCTCGTGTCCCACTGCAATACACCAGCGACTGCGGCGGCCGTAGAGGCACTGGTGTTGGCAGGCGTCCATGTTGCTGAAACTACAGTGAGAGCACATCGCCTCATCCGACCGACACCCCTCTCGCAACGAGCTTCGGCCCGTCAATAAGCCAAAAAAAAAGAACCAGCAGTAGAAGAAGTGTTGTTCAAGTCACAATAAAATAAAAATAACAGAGAAACAAGCACAGACACACCAAGAGCAATGGGCACGGGTGCGTCCGTGTTATAGGGCGCCATTCCGCAAAGCAACAACAACAAATAAGCATAAGTGGCCCGCAACAACCGATGAAAAGCGTGCACACCCATGCAGAAGAAGAAGATTCACGTACCCCACCACCACCAGGTAATGTGCATTAGCAAAGACCCAGCAAGGGCAAGTTCCACATTTGCCGGGGTGCTCAAAACAGCACCGGTGCATTGCCGCATTTGTCCCAATCACTGGATGGAAACGCATGCCAAAATAAAATAAAAAACAACAACAACCTTAGAATGGAATAAAAAGACTAGTCGCGATGCTCTTTGCCACAGCGACACTCCCGTTGAGCGAGAGTTGAAGGCAATCGCGCCAGTTCAACCGCTCCGCAGATAACTCTGTTTGAAAGTGATCGCGGTACGGAAGGAAAAAACTGCGCATCCCAACGCGCCCTCCCTTTGCTTCCGCAATCTTCTGCAGACCGCCGTTTGCCTCTTGGTACGCGGCAACCTGCATCTCGTAGAGCCGACACATCGCACGGCACATTTCAATGTTTTCATCACCAGCACTACACAAGGTGGACTCAATATTTCTACCCACACTGCCGGAGCCCAAGTTTACATCCTTAACCCCTCCCTGGTCGTTGTTGCGTTGAGGAGGAAGTCCCATAACGTTAGCAGCGTAATCGAAAACGCCGCGATGCACAGGGAATCCAATGGGAATTCCGACATACCAAATACTGTTCAGTAACCGGACGTAACGAGGCTTTTTGCGAAGATATCGCGTAAGCATTTTCTTAACGTACGTGTGAGCGTCGAACAGAGTCACTGCAATGTTTGTAGCGTTCTTATTGACCCATGAGGTTTTGGTGCCGGGCATCACCGTGATCACAATGGCAAGGTGCACCTTTGAACAGGCAACCCTCTTTGACGCTGAGAGTGTGGTTCTTCGTGACAAGAGTTGTTCAAAGACGCGTTGCAAACGTGGAAAATGTTTTTTGAGGGCAAATACGTCGTTTTTAAAGGGAATCACGGACTCTGTATCCTGAAGCAGCGATGATGACAGCGGGACCACCAGCGTATCAAAGCTGTAGGATACCATCAGGCTACTGACGTTTGTGGGGCAGGGGCCCGTGGTGGGGGGTGCTAGTCCAACGTCGGTGCGCAACGGTGCAAAGAGGTTCGCGCCAAAAATGCCGTTTCTCGTATTTGATGTAATAACGTTACCCGTGCTATTTTTTAACGCAGACGCCACGAGAGCAGCAATGGAAATACGCTCCAATACACGGCTGCTGCGCTGACCAGACTGCGTGGTTGATGGAAACGTGCGGGGTGGTGCCACCTCCACAATGTGCACCAGCAGCCGTGAGTCGTTGTGCATCATGCAGGCGCACTGCTCCTTGTAGTCGTGTAAGAAGGGCGGTGTCACCATGTCGTCACACCACGGCGCGTTCACCTCTTGCTCGCACGGCGCCAAGGACCCCCCGATGCAGTGTGTCATGCCCCCTTTTTTACACTTCAGTCCATCAAGGACGAGGCAGAGGAGAAATGTGGCGACCATGAGGGCAACCACCACCCGCCACGTCAGCCATGGCGCCTCGTTCACCGTCATTCACGCACGCTCTTCACCCCCTCCTACGGCCCACAAGTACACGGAAGAAGAATGGTACAAACCAAAACCAACTAAAACAACACTCGCAACGAGTGTTGGCACCTAACACACTGCATGTGAACGTGCGGCGTGTGTCCACACGCACAAAAAAAAAACAAAAAAACAAAAAAAAATAAATAATGTTTGTGGCACACCCGCACCCACGCAGAAGAAGTAGTAGTAATAATAATAATAAGCACAGAGAGAGAGAGAAAAAAAAAAAAGAGGCCGTTATAACAAAGGGGATGATTGCAGCGGCACGATATCACCCCCATGTGTCCTACTTGCTATCAACACCAATAAAACATCACTAAATCCTCGGTGCTTTCTTCCCCTTCAGTACATTTCTCCCTTATCTCCCATATGTGTACTGTGTTTTCACAAATTATTCCCTCTCTGTTTATAACGTGCGTCCACAATGTTTGCGCATTTAAACTGCGGCGTGATCTACCCGATGCGAGGCACATTTTTTATTTTTTATTTTTGTTTTTTGTTTTTCCCTCCTCCATTCACTCAGCAGCGCTATCTGTAAATAGAGAGAGAGAGAGATAGGGGAGGGGGGAAGAAAAGGTGTGGGACAAGCACACCCACACCCATCGGCAGAGGGCGACACCCACACGGAAAAAGCACGAACAGACAAATACGCCTACTACTATGCACCGCTGTTAGCCCAACCTTTGTTTTTGTTTTTGTTTCTTATTTTTATTCCTCTTCTTTTGTTTCCTCTTTTTCTTCTCGTCGTTTCCCTTTGCGTTTCCTCCCCAACTGCCAACATGGGAGCCTATGAGAAGAGCATCAGGAAGGCAAGCATGAGGGCAAACAGACCGATAGCCTCCGTCAGGGCAAATCCAAGAATGGCGTAGTTGAACAGCATCTTCGTTAGGTTCGGCTGGCGCGCGCAGGCGACAAGCAGGTTGCCAAAAATGGTACCAATGCCGAGGCCAACACCCGCAAGCGCAATGGCGGCAAGGCCAGTGCCGACGTAGTGCAGACCCTGCACAGAAATAGCGACAGTCGACGCCCTACGCACCACCAGTGACGTAGACGAGGGAACCGCAACTGTCACGCGGCGCGCGACAGGCGAAGCAATCATCAAACGGCGCATCATCATTTTCTCCGTTGCTTCTTCTTCCTGTTGTTGTTTACTTTTCTCTAACCTTTTGGTGTTGAACGGAGTGAACCGCAAGCTACCACAAACCTTCCTCCACAGCGTTCCAAAGAGGCAGAGAAAGCGGGGCGCGGGTGTAAAGGAGCTACGAGAGGGAACGCGCAACAAGAGAGTCGTGACACCCACCAGCCCCCGCGGCGGGTCAGCAACCGTGCCTGGTGGCGGTGCACCGGCACACAAGCATACACATACACACACAAAATAAAGGCAAAAAACATAAAACCAAAAGCGATAGCATCAAAACGGTACACCAAAAATGAAGGAAAAAAACATTGAGGGGGGGGGGGACTGATATACCTAAGAAACGTGTCAGAAAAGACCTTCCCCTCCCCAAACAACGGTAGTAGCAGCAATGCTCCTCAACACACACACACACTGCGAGAGGGGGAGAGGAAAAGAGAGAAGAAAGGGTCAACATGTACGTATATGTATCTCTGTGTGTGTAATACACGCCTTATTTTTTTTTTTTTTTTTAGCAAAACCAAAAAAAAAAAAAAACGAAAATAAAATAAATAAAATAATAAAATAACAAACAATAAAACTAAATAAATTCTAAAAAAAAAATACTAAAAAACAAACCATCACATTATTGTTTAGTAGTAATAGTGGTCACGCATTACACCCGCAGCGGGATGTCCTCACAGAATATCGTCTTCAGCTGAGTGAGTCTCCAACAGACCCTGCAAAGCAGGGGCATTTGTAGGGGCTGCAGACAAAACAAGCAAAGGGTCATCAAACGGGTCCTCCACTCCTGCTGCTGCTGCTGTGCTCTGTGAAGGCCCCATTTGCTTCCCCTCACGCTCATTCAGCATCTTTTGCTTCTCAAAATTCTGTACGCCGATCTCGTCACTGTGCGCCTGCACCTCAACGTTGATGGTAGCGAGAAACTTCTCTAGGCGGTACACGGGCTCCGTCTCCCGCTCCAACGCCACAATAGACGCTCCAACCTGTGACACCAGTTCCCGCCCTCTAGCATCCGTCACACTCGCCCATGCGGCGCGCAGTTCGTTCTTGTGTGCAGCAATGTTCCCTAACATGGCGTTTTTCTCCTTCTGATAAGCATCACGCCGAAGCGCGGTGGCTTCCTCATGTTTTTTGTCTATCTCCGCTATTCTCTCCGCCAGACTCTTCTCCACCAATCCTTCCATGTTTTCCCGCGCAGCTGCCAGCCTCTCCTGCAGTGCCTTGACGGTGTCAAGCACGCCTTCGCACGTATCGTGCTTCTGCGACATCTGCCCATGCAGCTGCACCTGCTGCGCCCCCAACTCTGCCTTGCGCGCCCGAAGAAGCGTCTCGTCAATGCCTTTATGTTTGAGATTTTCCAACTCCTCTTCGCGGGATGCTATTTGTGCCTTGATTGCATCCAACTGTGATAACAGCTCCCTCACATGTACCTTTCCCTTGCGGATGAAGGTCTCAAAGTGGGACCGTTGGCAATCGATTTCAACCACTTCCCGCGGGGTGTGATACCCCTCCGGTCGCACCTCGCTGCAGAATAGTTCAATTTCCATGTTGGCTGGGACGTCCCTCACTTTGACGACCGTCCCACGATGCGCCTGCAGCAGTGTCACAAGCACGTGCACACACTTCTGAAAGGCGGCTTCGTTGCCAAAGCTGACGTGGCAATCAATCTCGCTTGGGATCTTCAGGAGCAGGTGATGTTCAGCCGAATTGAACAGCACCCCCTTCTTGTCCTTCGTTTTCTTCTGGTACATCTCTGTAACGACCTCGTAGGGGCTGGCCCGCTCCATCACACCGTGGTGGTCCAACACAAAAAAAGCATTGGGAGTGAGGGCAAAGATGCAGCTCTCACCCCGTTCACCGTTCTTTTCGTAGAACAGGCAGTGACTCACGTAGTACAACTGATTGCCCCTCAGCCGACGAAAATCAGAGTGCAGTTTGGCTTCGTCCACGAAGGTGAGACCATCGATAGGGGTGGCGGCTGCCGTCTTTTGTGCGCTCATCAAATTGGTGGGCTGGGGTTCCACTGTCTCCGCCATGTTGCCGGCAGAGTTCCCTTGTGTCTTCGTAGCTTTTCTCTCTTTGAATTTCCTTCCTCCCACCTTTGTGTGCTGCACGCCCCCCACCTCTCTACCCCTGTTCAGCGTAGCCACTGGATAAGAGCAACCAAATTTATAATGGCTGCGGCACACCGATATATATATGTATATATATACGCAGAAGTACTTTTACAGCTTTACCCCAACCTCTTTAGCCTGTGCACGTCACCTGTGGTGCAGCAGAGTGTAGGGAGGCCTGTGTGTAACACAGGCGCCAGGTTGGTCCATTAAGGCCCACCACAGTCACAAGAACGTCATCCCACCCCCACCCACAGAAAAAAACAACAACAAAAAAGAGGAAATTTAAGAGGCTCGCAAATACAATTTACACCGAAACACCGCAATCACCAGCATGCATCCATCACGGTTCATCCACGGGGAAAGGTATGAATTGATTGAATGTGTGTATATAGAAAAAGAAGAATTATAGAACGGCAGACACAGACAGAGAGCCAACAGTAAGAGCGTACCAGCAGGAACCAACGTGGAAGCCCACCGTCACCCCCTCAATCTTCTTTGCGCTTTGTTTGTGTGTCTACCCTTCGTTTATTCCTAACGACAATTACACAGCGCCCCCCTCCCACCACCTTCAGAAACTGCACGAGCACTGCTGCTGTAAACATAGACACAGACTCAGAACAAGGCACAAAAATGAAAAACAAGTAACAAAAAAAAGGTTCAAGATGGAGCGGGCATTGAGGAGTTCCCATGTATTCCAAAGAGAGTGAACAGTCGCAGTATGTGCGGTGAGCCGTTCGCCACACCTTGATCTCCAAACAACTCCAGAAGCATGTCTGCCGGGTCACGCTGTGTCTCCAACATGTGATCGTCCCAATTATCCTGTTGCACCTGTGTTGATGCCACCTCTAAAGCGCGTTGCACCATCGCCACGTCCCGGGCGTCCATAAGTGGTTGAGGTCGTTCTGTCAGTAGCAGATGCAGCAGTCCCTTCAGCTGCTCTGTTGCCAACATACATGGTGAAACGTCCAACAGCAAGACGAGACGCTCAACAAAAGACGTTGCGTTGGGGTGACGCCCAATGGCCTGCAGCAAAAAGTCCAGACCGGCACTCTCTCCGTACGGCGGCAAGCACCACACAAGCAGGAGCGTCAGTTGAACGCCGTAAAACTCTGCCTGCACAGACTCTGTGGAAAGCAGCCTCTGGACCGCAAAATCCAGCAGGTGACACCGCAGTGCCAGGTTGCCTCGTCGCGCCATCACTCCCAGCATCGCGAAAGAAGCCGTGAGGAGTTCAGTACACTGAGATTGTGTCAAGAGCTCCAGCGCACGATCCACCATCTCGGCGTCAACGAGCTCCACAGGATGTGGGCAGAGCAGCAGGAGACAGTACGCACATCGCACCACCAGCGACAGCACCGCTGCTTCACGCTTCATGTTCTGGAGGCACCATGCAAGGGCATCACGCGTGACCGAACTCCATGCATGAACATTATGCGACATCTCCAAGAGCATCTCCCAGGCGTTATCTTCCACCCAAAGTGTTAACTTGCCCTCAGGCATGGTGCAAGGGAGAACCACATTGGGAAACAAAGACCACACCTGGTATTCCATCTCTGGGGAGGAGAGTTGTGTGCATGCAGCGGTGCATTGCAGCAAGACCCCCAAGGAGCCCGCGTCTAATTCTGAGTCGTCGTCATGTTCATTTGCCTTCACTGTGGCGTCGGCTTCGCCTATAAATCGATACACAGCAGGAAGCACCACATCCAGCAGTCTCTCACCATTGCCAGCGTTCAGCACTCCACATGAAACCAAACCACACATAAGTTCTGCTAGCACCCGCACACTAGACGGAGTACGCAGTTGCGGCAGAAGGCGTTGAATCGTCAGTAGCACGTTTTGTACGTAGTCAGGTGTGAGCTCCTCACGACTAAAGTTGGCGTCAGTGATGAAATTGCCAATGGAGCGCAGCAGCGTCAGCAACACCACGGTGGAGGTCGAGGAAACCAACAAGGACCCAAACGCGGCATGAACCTCGCGGCGCACAGATGTATCCTGCACGGAATCGCACCACATACCTGTCATCCAAACAACGCGTCGTAGCACGAAGGACGAAGTGGGCGCGGCGTCGGCACCGCAAATGAGTGGAAGGAGTTTTCCCGTCAGAAAGGCAAGATAACCCGTCGGGTCCTGACCAACAGACATGGTGTGGTAGCAAATCCCAATCGCATGTAATGCAGCCGTAACGCGGGCGAGATCGTCGCTGGCCAGAAAGGCATTAACAATCTGCCACTCCACCGCAAGACTACGTGCAGCACAGTTCGTTGAGCCTGTCAAGGCAAGCAGCAACTCTTCCGCAGCGCCGGTCACACTTTCATCATCGTCCACGACAGGAGTATCGAATTCCAAGACAAACCGCTCCGGTTCAGTTTCCCACTCCTGTAGCATTGATGCACGCACGTCATCCGCAAGCAGCATCGTCACATGCTCCATAAGACAATGCAAGAGCGGGGAATCCGCGAATGCTATTAGCTGTCCCTTTGTGAACTCCACAGAGTCCTCCTCCATCATCAAGGCGGTGAAGAGAGCCATCGATCGAAACAGCATCTTTTTCGATGCAACGAACCCAAGCGGGGTTTCAATAACGGAGACAAGAAGACGGAAGAGAGAGGCAGTACCCTCCAGAGTACCTCCACGCGCCAAAAAGAATTCTGGCGAAAGTTCGCTCAATCGTGCAGGGAATGTGCCCACCGCCTTCAGCTGCACCTTCAGGGCGTACTCCAGCAATCGCTGGCGGCACAGCAGCAGTTGATGATGATTTTGCTGCTGCCCTGATGCAATCACGCCACGTGTGAGGTTCCACGTTATAGTCAGCAGATACGGATAAAAGCTTGGCTCAAACACGCCGACACCAAAGACTCGCAGAGCACCTTTCATGAGGTACAGTAGAGGCAGATAGAACTCAACGTGATCCCACGACGCGCTGGACGCAAAAAGGTTGGACATGGCAGGGACAAGCAGAGTACACAGCTTTCCAAACATGTTGTTAAGGCGCTTTCGCTGCGCCTCCTTGAGAAAAATATGCAAAGTTAAGAGACACTGTGTGAGAAAGCCCATCGAGGTAACTGTCGCACCCGACGCGGCCCGCACACAGGCATCACACAACAACCTCGCTACACGATCGGTTGGCGCTGGTAATGCGCCTGGCATGGCTTTTGCCCCGGAGCGCATGACCATGATGCAAAGCACTGTTGCCACTTTCCGAGCTAAGGACAACGAAGGCAGGGGTTCGCTTAGTAAAAGCTGCGCGTAGCGGTCAATGAGGTCCAGCTGCACATCTTTGGGGAGAGCGTTGCGCCACGATTGCTCAACAAACTCCAGCATCGTTGAGGCAAGGAAAAAGCGTTCTTCAGGTGCTAACGCAGGGGAAGCGATGCCCTCCCACGTAATGCGGAGAAAGTCCGCTGGTGTGTCTTCCTGCACCTGACGCAGCTGCAACGCCGCCTTCCGACGCTCCTCATTGTCGGTGGATGTACGAAGAATCCCTAACAAGACGTCCATCCCCACTAGAACTTGTTGCACAACGAGAAAAGGAGAAGAAGAGAGAAGCGCAGATGGATGACTAAGAAGAACAACAACACGCAAAAGATCAGAGCCAAACTTTTCCTTCTTTTTTTTGCTATTCTTCCTCTTTGTTCTTTCCTTGGACTCCCCCCTCACACGCTCACACAAAATTACCGAGAGCCTCATCAATCTGCTGTGTGAGTCGCAGCATCATATCCTGCGACTGCACGTCCAGGGGCTGAAACCCCACCAGGCCGTACCCGTCCACCACATCCATGACTGTCTTGCTATAGTGGTACAGACGACCACCATCCCTCTGCAGGTCAATCGCCTCCACCTCCGCGTCGTCCCTTTCACTCCGTTTCGGATCAACGCAAGACTTGGCCGTCGAGGCTGTGGGGTACATCTGCGCCCGGCGGTGCTCCCGTCGTCGTCTTCGCAACTGCTGCTTCCATAAACGATCAAAATCCTCCGCCATGAAGTGCGAAGCGCGCAGAAACGTCTCCCCCTCCTCCGCCTCTTCCACGGAGAGCATGTCCCACTTACTCATCACATTCACGTGCGGGAGCTCGTGATCAATCATTGTTGTGATACTCAGCAAGCAGCTTGACACGTACGTTGCCACGTCACGCGTAGAAACAGCGGCATCGACAAGGTGAACTGTGCACAGGGAGCACGACAATTGCTTCGCCAGCATTCTGAAGAGTGTATGCATGACAGACGACCCCACGTAAAACTCCACCTGCCCGGGGCAGTCCACCACTAGATACGGCGCACGCGTCGAAGACAGCCCGCCTGATGCTGCGTGGCTGGTCACCGTCGAGGCAATATCGTGCAGTCGCCGCTCCACCGCCTCCTCAATTTTGCGACAGATCCAGTCCATGTTGCGCTCCATCACGGTTGCACAAAACACGTAGCAGCCATTTGGGCCCAAGCCTTCCTCCTCCATGACACGCGCATGTGAGACAAGTTCCCGCACGTCGACATCGCATGGGTATGGGAACACGTCCTCATTGGCGGGATCCAGATTGAGCAGAACGACGGGTCGAGTTGGGTCGTACACGCTCAAAAACTGCCGCTTCCCCTCACAGTATGTCGTCTTGCCGCTACCCGGAGGGCCGCACACCAGCTCTCCGAACATCACGCCGCTACACATCACACACACATACACGCATACATACACAAAGAGAAATAAAAAGACGCAAATAAACAACGCAGCCAAGAGCAAACATTAACAAACAACAACACCAACTGTGGGTGGCAAAAAAAAAAGTATGAGCAGAACACACCGCCAAGTACGACATCAAAGTCGCGCAAAAAAAGAAAAACGTTTATAGAAAATAAACGACAATGTGGCATTGATCCCTTTATTTTCCAGTTATCACCATTATTCCTGCTGCTTACTGTTGTTTCCTAATGGTGGGAGGGAAAAAAAAAAAACGTAAAGACAAACTACTCTCCCTTAGCGCTGTAGAACACGCACTCACACAAAAAGACAAACAAACAAAGAGAGTGTATATGCATCAACGTGCACGTCCAGGCGCTACTACCCTTCCGCTCCCCGCACACCTGAGAGGTTGAACACACGTACGGAATCCTCCTCACGCTCCGTGCTTTTCTCGTTATCGCTGCACATCGTTTTCCATCAAGGAAAGAGCGAGAAGACGTGTTAATGGTTGATGTTTCTTCTTGTTTCATTTTTTGTTCCGCGCTCCCGATCGTGTCTCGTCAGTTTCCAAGCGGATCACCAATGTAAAGCGAGGTATCCGCTTCCCAGCGATGCTGATACCCTGTCTCCGACTCGGGCAGCTGCCGCTGCTTCTCTCGCTGCAGCCGTTGTACACCTTGGGCCCCACTAAGCCGAAGTGGGCGGTCAAATGCTTCCAACACTGCCTTGTCCAAGCTGGCGGCATCAGTAGTGTCTTCTAAAAGCCTCGAAAAAAGTGTGTACGTGTCACCAAATTTCTTTACAAGGCGAGAAACAAAAAGTGTTGCTGCCGCGGCGCAGTTGGCGCTTGGATTCAACGGGTTCAGGATGTACAGCTCTGGTACTGGCGTCTTCACAAAGGTTCGCTTGTTGGCGTAGTCAATGCCCGTGTGCTTGTAGTCAAACAGCAGACCATAGTACTTGAGGAACCCCACAAGACACACGGCGTAGCTCTTGCGGACTTCCGGTGGGTAGCGCTGCGCCACCTCCTCGTGGAGAAACCACAAAACCATAATAGATATGGGAAATGAGCCAAGGCCGCCAACACTCGGGTCGTCAAGCATCCAGTTTGCCACGAGGGCCTTTACCAAAATGATAATGCCGCGCGCAAGCAAAAACTGTGGTTTTTTGAACTCTTCGCAAAGGAACTGAGAGGACATCAATCCATCACGTAGGAAAGAAACATCCACGCTCTTTCCACCCCGATGAAGCGCCTTCACAACAGGGACTTTGGCATTAGGAATGAGCTGAATGCTGCGAAAAACCATAGAGAAACGCAAATTACTGCCAACAAGACGCAGTGCCCCTGAGAAACGCTTGTGACGCTCCTTTCTCGACATAGTAGAGGCAGTAACGGGGTCGAAGAGGGCGCGTTCAAGCACTGAGCTTGTGCTATACTTCCCGCTCCCATTGTTATGGAAAGCACTGGACCCACTACCCGGTGGCATTCTGGAGCCTTGTTGTATTGCAACGAAATCCATGTCACTGCTCGGAGTAGAAATACCAGTACACCAACTTCCAAATACGAGGGCATGCATGTCCAGACCAGAAAGAGCGCGATTCATGTCACGCAACACCTGTCGCGCGTATTCCTGGTCATTGGAAGTTGGAGAAAAAACTCTCAAAATGGCCCGCAAGTACAATTCAAGAGGAAGGTTTTCGCTACAAGCCAAAGAATCTTGGTGCGATTGCATGAGCATAGGAGGTTTGTCTGGTGGTTTATAGTCTTGCACAAACACCACAGGCACCCTCTTATTTGTATTTGCCCCCTTAATTTTCGCACGTCTACTTTTGGCTTTGGAAACAGAGGCTGAAAAGGATGTTGCCGTATTTGCCACTATGATCCCTGGTGTCGCCGCCTGCAAGGTGGCGCGGCGGCCACGTGACTGATTCCTTAAACGCGGCATCGTGTTAAACTGTTTCTCCTTCATTCCTCACCTTTGGATCCATGCAAATGCGAAGAGAAAAGACAATCCTGTAGAGGTTTTGGAGAAGCAAGGGAAAACGAAACGCATGCGCCGCATGGGAAGAACAAAGTCCAACAAAACTGTTGACCATCAAGAAGGCAGGATCAATAAATGAGATATATAAGATCGTAGGTGATAAAGAAGAGCACGCTTCACTTAGCTACTCCATATTCCTATTCCTAGTGAACAGTCATTGTAAGGAGAAGGTAAGGAAGTGGGAGAGATATACATATGCTCTTGCCTCACTACTCTTCCAAATGCTTGTAAAACTGACGCCTATCTACATCCTCTTTCCTCTTCATTGGTGTAGCCATGCAATCTCCACAAGTAAGAATAAAACAGTTCCACTAAAACCTACTCCATCAACTATCGTGGGTGAAGGAGAGAGGCCTGTTGCTCCTGCACGCGGTTTCTAGAGATGCGATCGCCCAGCAATGTATCGATCTTCTTTTGAACAACACGGTTAATATGATTCCCATGCAGTATCAAGGAAGATATACGGGAGTTAAGCTGTGTAGCGTCAATCAGGTTGCTTGCACCCCACTCGCCAATCTCGTTTGCGGACAAGTCAACTATAGAGATAGAGATGCTGTTCACAATGCTTCTCGCAAGCACAACCGCCGCCTCGTTGTCGAGTTTGTTATCGCTCAAGTTGACCTCATTGAGCGTGATGGTAGCGGCAATGAGACTGGCAATGCGCATCCCACCCGTGGAGCCGAGATCGCAGGAACTAAGGTCGAGCGTAGCCAAGGCGCTGCCCTGGTGCATAATGAGCGTCTTGGCAATCTCGTCCCCGCCGACGCTCCCTATCGGGTTATCCGAGAGAGAGAGGGCCACTAGAAACGTGTTATGCGCCAACCCATCACGCGCCAGATTACGCACACCCGCCGCCGTCAGTGTGTTGGAGCGCAGATCCAACGATTCAAGCGTGGAATTTTCCCGCAACATTTCGGCAAGCGCCTCGGTGGATGCATCCGTGGCGTTGTTGTTGCCAAGCGTTAAGTCCTTCAAAAACTTGTTTTTCTTAACAGCCGTTGCGATTGCTACCACGCCGGAGCAGCCGAGATGGTTCCCGTACAGCTGTAGAGTCTTCAACGGGGAAGCGGGGAGTACGAGGAGCTGTGCGATGCTTTGGGCACCACTCGGGCCAATTTCGTTAAGGGAGATATCAAGCGATGTCAGGTATGCATTCTTTTCAAGTGCACGAAGCAGCAAGACAGCACCCTCCTGCCCAATCTTGTTTGCGCTCAACCCCAGTCGAGTCAGGGGGGTGGACATGGAAATCGACTTGAGCAGCTTGCGAACACACCCAGCTGTGAGGGCATTCCCGCGAATGTCAAGCAGCTGCAGCTTCGTAGAGACGTTCACAAAGTTCGCCAAGGCATCGCAGCCCTCCTTGCCAATGTCATTGTACCGCAGTAGCACATCCCGCACCGTGGAGGACTCCAGCACAGACGCAATTTTTTGTGTTTGCTCCGGGCCCAGTTGGTTGTCGATAAGGTCGACGACGCGCAGAGGGACCTCCACCCCGCTGTTCACGATAGTGCGGCAGATTTCCTTACACATCTCTGGAGTCATGCGTGTCCATGCAATTTGGATCCTCATCTCCTCATTAGCGGCATTGCTAGTCCACGCAGAGCCCTGAGCAGGGGCCTCAGTGGTGCTCTTTCTGCTCGTTCCGCTAGGCGATGAGTGCGGCGTCATTCTTTATCCGCGCGGCAAACGACGCGGCCACTGCTGACCACAACAGCCACAAAAGACTTCCGCCCCTCTTTTCAATGTGCGCAATAAAGCGGCGGTGGCGGGGGCTGTGGATTGTGCTCGCTGCCTCCCTCCCAAATTGTGGATTGTCTTTCGGCCGGCTTTACTGCAAAAGCGCCGCGCGGCCCTCCCTCACTTCATCGGTATTTCCCGCACCGCGCCGTTGCAACAAGAAATAAATAAATGAATAAAGGAAAATGAAGAGGGTCAGAGGCGTGCAGGCGGCTGGCGCATAGATCACCAGAACAAAAAAATAAACATTCACGTCAGTTTTATAATGATATGTTTACTTTGTGCTCCTCTCCGTGCACAAGCAACAATTCATCAAACAAAAAACGACAACAAACTTACGGAAACACTCCACATGCACATGTGCAGATACATACACATGCGCCGATTCACCCAAGCACGCATGCGTGTGCAAAGCCCATGACGCGCTGTCACTTTCTTCCCGCAGCCTTCTTCCGCATCCGCACACGTCACCTTCTTCCCATGATGTTGCTCCATGAAGTACCTCATAGGCACAAAGACGTCCTCCTGCCACAATTTTTTATTGTTGTTATTTCGAGCGCGCCGCCGGAAAGGTGATGGCAGACAAAAAAAAAAAAAACATAAATAAAGTGGGAAGGATGGGGAAGAAAACACAAAGGGATTGTGTCTGTCAAAGCTGTGAGTGGCACGCTTCCTCCATCCTTGCGCAACAAATACCAGCGAGAAGGCAAGACGTAAAAAGAAAAAAAAAGAAAAAGAAAGGCTACCAATTCGCACAGAGAAGCATCGTAGTATAAGCAAAAGGAAAAACACTGCTGAACGAAATTGAGACAAAAAAAAATTTATACACATCTTAGATGCTACTAAACCACAAGTACAAATTGTTCAAATGACATTTCCCACTCAAACACGTCGTACCCAGCAGGTAAAGGAAGCACGGCGAGTGAGGCGATGGAGGCATAGATTACGTCCCCAAAAAAGCTACTGGTTATCTGGCCTCCCCGCTGCGCGCAAAGAGAAAAGATATATATATATATATATATATTAACGATCACAATCAAATAATCCCAATGAAGAAGATTTCATATTGTATAACGATCACACCTTGAATACTCTTAGCCGTTTGTTGTCGTTTTTTTTGTTGTGATGATCATCTTCTCCACTTCTTTTGTTTTCATTATAACACACACATTCATTTTTATTTTATTTGCCTTCTACCTGGGTTGACGCGGCTGTGGTTCCTCTCCACGCCCGCAGTT